>NW_025962417.1:0-14248 GCF_017589495.1 Alosa alosa
GTCAGGAAAAAAGACAGATTTTTGACAAATTTCAAAATATGTCAGATATTGTCCAAATTATTTTTTAATTCACGTCTAGACATGTGAAATGCATGATCTATGGCAAAAAAAGTGAAAAAAAATTGGTCTGATTTTTTTCGTACTTTTCAGATTTTCTTAGTTTTCACATAAGGTCGGGGTCAGGAAAAAAAGACAGATTTTTGACAAATTTCAAAATATGTCAGATATTGTCCAAAAATTTTTTTAATTCCGTCTAGACATGTGAAATGCATGATCTATGGCAAAAAAAAAAAAAAAAAAATTGGTCTGATTTTTTAGTACTTTTCAGATTTTCTTAGTTTTCACATAAGGTCGGGGTCAGGAAAAAGACAGATTTTTGACAAATTTCAAAATATGTCAGATATTGTCCAAATTATTTTTTTAATTCCGTCTAGACATGTGAAATGCATGAACTATGGCAAAAAAAAAGTGAAAAAAAAATTGGTCTGATTTTTTCATTACTTTTCAGATTTTCTTAGTTTTCACATAAGGTCGGGGTCAGGAAAAAAGACAGATTTTTGACAAATTTCAAAATATGTCAAATATTGTCAAATTATTTTTTAATTCCGTCTAGACATGTGAAATGCATGAACTATGGCAAAAAAGTGAAAAAAAAAATTGGTCTGATTTTTAAATTACTTTTCAGATTTTCTTAGTTTTCACATAAGGTCGGGGTCAGGAAAAAAGACAGATTTTTGACAAATTTCAAAATCTGTCAAATATTGTCAAATTATTTTTTAATTCGTCTAGACATGTGAAATGCATGAACTATGGCAAAAAAAAGTGAAAAAAAAATTGGTCTGATTTTTTTCATTACTTTTCAGATTTTCTTAGTTTTCACATAAGGTCGGGGTCAGGAAAAAAAGACAGATTTTTGACAAATTTCAAAATATGTCAGATATTGTCCAAATTATTTTTTTAATTCACGTCTAGACATGTGAAATGCATGATCTATGGCAAAAAAAGTGAAAAAAAAATTGGTCTGATTTTTTTTCAGTACTTTTCAGATTTTCTTAGTTTTCACATAAGGTCGGGGTCAGAAAAAAAAGACAGATTTTTGACAAATTTCAAAATATGTCAGATATTGTCAAATTATTTTTTAATTCCGTCTAGACATGTGAAATGCATGAACTATGGCAAAAAAAGTGAAAAAAAATTGGTCTGATTTTTAAGTACTTTTCAGATTTTCTTAGTTTTCACATAAGGTCAGGAAAAAAGACAGATTTTTGACAAATTTCAAAATATGTCAAATATTGTCAAATTATTTTTTTTAATTCCGTCTAGACATGTGAAATGCATGAACTATGGCAAAAAAGTGAAAAAAATTGGTCTGATTTTTTTAGGTACTTTTCAGATTTTCTTAGTTTTCACACATAAGGTCGGGGAAAAAGACAGATTTTTGACAAATTTCAAAATATGTCAGATATTGTCAAATTATTTTTTTAATTCCGTCTAGACATGTGAAATGCATGAACTATGGCAAAAAAAAAAGTGAAAAAAAAATTGGTCTGATTTTTTTTAGTACTTTTCAGATTTTCTTAGTTTTCACATAAGGTCGGGGTCAGAAAAAAGACAGATTTTTGACAAATTTCAAAATATGTCAGATATTGTCCAAATTATTTTTTTAATTCACGTCTAGACATGTGAAATGCATGAACTATGGCAAAAAAGTGAAAAAAAAATTGGTCTGATTTTTTCATTACTTTTCAGATTTTCTTAGTTTTCACATAAGGTCGGGGTCAGGAAAAAAGACAGATTTTTGACAAATTTCAAAATATGTCAAATATTGTCAAATTATTTTTTAATTCCGTCTAGACATGTGAAATGCATGAACTATGGCAAAAAAAGTGAAAAAAAAAATTGGTCTGATTTTTTAAGTACTTTTCAGATTTTCTTAGTTTTTCACATAAGGTCGGGGTCAGGAAAAAAAGACAGATTTTTGACAAATTTCAAAATATGTCAGATATTGTCAAAATTTTTTTTTAATTCACGTCTAGACATGTGAAATGCATGAACTATGGCAAAAAAAGTGAAAAAAAAATTGGTCTGATTTTTTAATTACTTTTCAGATTTTCTTAGTTTTCACATAAGGTCGGGGTCAGGAAAAAA
Organism: Alosa alosa; assembly: GCF_017589495.1. Lineage (NCBI taxonomy): Eukaryota > Metazoa > Chordata > Actinopteri > Clupeiformes > Clupeidae > Alosa > Alosa alosa. The sequence goes on from NW_025962417.1 coordinate 2,149, forward strand.
GACAGATTTTTGACAAATTTCAAAATATGTCAGATATTGTCAAATTATTTTTTTAATTCACGTCTAGACATGTGAAATGCATGAACTATGGCAAAAAAAAGTGCAAAAAAAAAAATTGGTCTGATTTTTTAAGTACTTTTCAGATTTTCTTAGTTTTTCACATAAGGTCGGGGTCAGGAAAAAAGACAGATTTTTGACAAATTTCAAAATATGTCAAATATTGTCCAAATTATTTTTTAATTCCGTCTAGACATTTGAAATGCATGAACTATGGCAAAAAAAGTGAAAAAAAAATTGGTCTGATTTTTTTATTACTTTTCAGATTTTCTTAGTTTTCACATAAGGTCGGGGTCAGGAAAAAAGACAGATTTTTGACAAATTTCAAAATATGTCAGATATTGTCAAATTATTTTTTAATTCCGTCTAGACATGTGAAATGCATGAACTATGGCAAAAAAAGTGAAAAAAAAATTGGTCTGATTTTTTTAAGTACTTTTCAGATTTTCTTAGTTTTCACATAAGGTCGGGGTCAGGAAAAAAGACAGATTTTTGACAAATTTCAAAATCTGTCAAATATTGTCCAAATTATTTTTTTTTAATTCCGTCTAGACATGTGAAATGCATGAACTATGCAAAAAAAAAGTGAAAAAAAAATTGGTCTGATTTTTTTCATTACTTTTCAGATTTTCTTAGTTTTCACATAAGGTCGGGGTCAGGAAAAAAAGACAGATTTTTGACAAATTTCAAAAATATGTCAGATATTGTCCAAATTTTTTTTTAATTCACGTCTAGACATGTGAAATGCATGAACTATGGCAAAAAAAAGTGAAAAAAAATTGGTCTGATTTTTTTTTTACTTTTCAGATTTTCTTAGTTTTCACATAAGGTCCGGGGTCAGGAAAAAAGACAGATTTTTGACAAATTTCAAAATATGTCAGATATTGTCAAATTATTTTTTTAATTCCGTCTAGACATGTGAAATGCATGAACTATGGCAAAAAAAAGTGAAAAAAAAAATTGGTCTGATTTTTTTAGTACTTTTCAGATTTTCTTAGTTTTCACATAAGGTCGGGGTCAGGAAAAAAGACAGATTTTTGACAAATTTCAAAATCTGTCAAATATTGTCCAAATTATTTTTTTTTAATTCCGTCTAGACATTTGAAATGCATGAACTATGGCAAAAAAAAAAAAAAAAAAAATTGGTCTGATTTTTTAAGGTACTTTTCAGATTTTCTTAGTTTTCACATAAGGTCGGGGGAAAAAAACAGATTTTTGACAAATTTCAAAATATGTCAAATATTGTCAAATTATTTTTTAATTCCGTCTAGACATGTGAAATGCATGAACTATGGCAAAAATGAAAAAAAAAAAAATTGGTCTGATTTTTTTTAATTACTTTTCAGATTTTCTTAGTTTTCACATAAGGTCGGGGTCAGAAAAAAAAGACAGATTTTTGACAAATTTCAAAATCTGTCAAATATTGTCAAATTATTTTTTTTTAATTCCGTCTAGACATGTGAAATGCATGAACTATGGCAAAAAAGTGAAAAAAAAAATTGGTCTGATTTTTTTAGGTACTTTTCAGATTTTCTTAGTTTTCACATAAGGTCGGGGTCAGAAAAAAAAAGACAGATTTTTGACAAATTTCAAAATATGTCAGATATTGTCCAAATTATTTTTTTATTCACGTCTAGACATGTGAAATGCATGAACTATGGCAAAAAAAGTGAAAAAAATTGGTCTGATTTTTTTCACGTACTTTTCAGATTTTCTTAGTTTTCACATAAGGTCGGGGTCAGAAAAAAAAGACAGATTTTTGACAAATTTCAAAATCTGTCAGATATTGTCAAATTATTTTTTTAATTCCGTCTAGACATGTGAAATGCATGAACTATGGCAAAAAAGTGAAAAAAAAAAATTGGTCTGATTTTTTTACTTACTTTTCAGATTTTCTTAGTTTTCACATAAGGTCAGGATCAGAAAAAACAGATTTTTGACAAATTTCAAAATCTGTCAAAATTGTCAAATTATTTTTTAATTCCGTCTAGACATGTGAAATTCATGAACTATGGCAAAAAAAGTGAAAAAAAAAAAATTGGTCTCTTTTTTTAATTACTTTTCAGATTTTCTTAGTTTTCACATAAGGTCGGGGTCAGAAAAAAGACAGATTTTTGACAAATTTCAAAATATGTCAGATATTGTCCAAATTATTTTTTAATTCACGTCTAGACATGTGAAATGCATGAACTATGGCAAAAAAGAAAAAAAAAATTGGTCTGATTTTTTAAATTACTTTTCAGATTTTCTTAGTTTTCACATAAGGTCCGGGGTCAGGGAAAAAAGACAGATTTTTGACAAATTTCAAAATATGTCAAATATTGTCAAATTATTTTTTTAATTCCGTCTAGACATGTGAAATGCATGAACTATGGCAAAAAAAAGTGAAAAAAAATTGGTCTGATTTTTTTCGTACTTTTCAGATTTTCTTAGTTTTCACATAAGGGTCGGGGTCAGGAAAAAGACAGATTTTTGACAAATTTCAAAATATGTCAGATATTGTCAAATTATTTTTTAATTCCGTCTAGACATGTGAAATGCATGAACTATGGCAAAAAAAGTGAAAAAAAAAATTGGTCTGATTTTTTAGTACTTTTCAGATTTTCTTAGTTTTCACATAAGGTCGGGGTCAGGAAAAAGACAGATTTTTGACAAATTTCAAAATATGTCAGATATTGTCAAATTATTTTTTTAATTCCGTCTAGACATGTGAAATGCATGAACTATGCAAAAAAAGTGAAAAAAAAATTGGTCTGATTTTTTAATTACTTTTCAGATTTTTCTTAGTTTTCACATAAGGTCGGGGTCAGGAAAAAAGACAGATTTTTGACAAATTTCAAAATATGTCAGATATTGTCCAAATTATTTTTTAATTCCGCGTCTAGACATGTGAAATGCATGAACTATGGCAAAAAAAAGTGAAAAAAAAATTGGTCTGATTTTTTAATTACTTTTCAGATTTTCTTAGTTTTCACATAAGGTCGGGGTCAGGAAAAAAAAGACAGATTTTTGACAAATTTCAAAATATGTCAGATATTGTCAAATTATTTTTTTAATTCCGTCTAGACATGTGAAATGCATGAACTATGGCAAAAAAAGTGAAAAAAAAATTGGTCTGATTTTTTTAATTACTTTTCAGATTTTCTTAGTTTTCACATAAGGTCGGGGTCAGAAAAAAAAGACAGATTTTTGACAAATTTCAAAATCTGTCAGATATTGTCCAAATTATTTTTTAATTCCGTCTAGACATGTGAAATGCATGAACTATGGCAAAAAAAAGTGAAAAAAAAAAAAAATTGGTCTGATTTTTTTAGGATTTTTTTTCAGATTTTCTTAGTTTTCTAAGTTTTCGGGGTCAGGAAAAAAGACAGATTTTTGACAAATTTCAAAATCTGTCAAATATTGTCAAATTATTTTTTAATTCCGTCTAGACATGTGAAATTCATGAACTATGGCAAAAAAGTGAAAAAAAAAATTGGTCTGATTTTTTAGGTACTTTTCAGATTTTCTTAGTTTTCACATAAGGTCGGGGTCAGGAAAAAAGACAGATTTTTGACAAATTTCAAAATATGTCAGATATTGTCAAATTATTTTTTAATTCCGTCTAGACATGTGAAATGCATGAACTATGGCAAAAAAAAGTGAAAAAAAAAAAAATTGGTCTGATTTTTTATTACTTTTCAGATTTTCTTAGTTTTCACATAAGGTCGGGGTCAGAAAAAAAAAGACAGATTTTTGACAAATTTCAAAATATGTCAGATATTGTCCAAATTATTTTTTTTTTAATTCCGTCTAGACATGTGAAATGCATGAACTATGAAAAAAAAAGTGAAAAAAAAAAATTGGTCTGATTTTTTCATTACTTTTCAGATTTTCTTAGTTTTCACATAAGGTCGGGGTCAGGAAAAAAGACAGATTTTTGACAAATTTCAAAATCTGTCAAATATTGTCAAATTATTTTTTTAATTCCGTCTAGACATGTGAAATGCATGAACTATGGCAAAAAAGTGAAAAAAAAAATTGGTCTGATTTTTTTAATTACTTTTCAGATTTTCTTAGTTTTCACATAAGGTCGGGGTCAGGAAAAAAAAGACAGATTTTTGACAAATTTCAAAATATGTCAGATATTGTCAAAAATTATTTTTTTAATTCCGTCTAGACATGTGAAATGCATGAACTATGGCAAAAAAAAGTGAAAAAAAAAATTGGTCTGATTTTTTAGGTACTTTTCAGATTTTCTTAGTTTTCACATAAGGGTCGGGGTCAGAAAAAAAGACAGATTTTTGACAAATTTCAAAATATGTCAGATATTGTCAAATTTTTTTTTTAATTCCACGTCTAGACATGTGAAATGCATGAACTATGGCAAAAAAAGTGAAAAAAAAAAATTGGTCTGATTTTTAGGTACTTTTCAGATTTTCTTAGTTTTCACATAAGGTCGGGGGGAAAAAGACAGATTTTTGACAAATTTCAAAATATGTCAAATATTGTCAAATTATTTTTTAATTCCGTCTAGACATGTGAAATGCATGAACTATGGCAAAAAAAGTGAAAAAAAAAATTGGTCTGATTTTTTAGTACTTTTCAGATTTTCTTAGTTTTTTCACATAAGGTCGGGGTCAGAAAAAAAAGACAGATTTTTGACAAATTTCAAAATATGTCAGATATTGTCCAAATTTTTTTTAATTCACGTCTAGACATGTGAAATGCATGAACTATGCAAAAAAAGTGAAAAAAAAATTGGTCTGATTTTTTAGGTACTTTTCAGATTTTCTTAGTTTTCACATAAGGTCGGGGTCAGAAAAAAAAAGACAGATTTTTGACAAATTTCAAAATATGTCAATATTGTCAAATTATTTTTTAATTCACGTCTAGACATGTGAAATGCATGAACTATGGCAAAAAAAGTGAAAAAAAAATTGGTCTGATTTTTTAAGTACTTTTCAGATTTTCTTAGTTTTCACATAAGGTCGGGGTCAGGAAAAAGACAGATTTTTGACAAATTTCAAAATATGTCAGATATTGTCAAATTATTTTTTTTTTTAATTCCGTCTAGACATGTGAAATGCATGAACTATGGCAAAAAAGTGAAAAAAAAATTGGTCTGATTTTTTTAGGTACTTTTCAGATTTTCTTAGTTTTCACATAAGGGTCGGGGTCAGAAAAAAAAAGACAGATTTTTGACAAATTTCAAAATATGTCAGATATTGTCAAATTATTTTTTTAATTCCGTCTAGACATGTGAAATGCATGAACTATGGCAAAAAAAGTGAAAAAAAAAAATTGGTCTGATTTTTTTTTCGTACTTTTCAGATTTTCTTAGTTTTCACATAAGGTCGGGGTCAGAAAAAAGACAGATTTTTGACAAATTTCAAAATATGTCAGATATTGTCAAATTATTTTTTAATTCCGTCTAGACATGTGAAATGCATGAACTATGGCAAAAAAGTGAAAAAAAAATTGGTCTGATTTTTTTCATTACTTTTCAGATTTTCTTAGTTTTCACATAAGGTCGGGGTCAGGAAAAAAGACAGATTTTTGACAAATTTCAAAATTGTCAAATATTGTCCAAATTTTTTTTTAATTCCGTCTAGACATGTGAAATGCATGAACTATGGCAAAAAAAAAAAGTGAAAAAAAATTGGTCTGATTTTTTTTATTACTTTTCAGATTTTCTTAGTTTTCACATAAGGTCGGGGTCAGGGAAAAAGACAGATTTTTGACAAATTTCAAAATATGTCAGATATTGTCAAATTTTTTTTTAATTCACGTCTAGACATGTGAAATGCATGAACTATGGCAAAAAAGTGAAAAAAAAATTGGTCTGATTTTTTAATTACTTTTCAGATTTTCTTAGTTTTCACATAAGGTCGGGGTCAGAAAAAAAAAGACAGATTTTTTGACAATTTCAAAAATCTGTCAGATATTGTCCAAATTATTTTTTAATTCCGTCTAGACATGTGAAATGCATGAACTATGCAAAAAAGTGAAAAAAATTGGTCTGATTTTTTTTACTTTTCAGATTTTCTTAGTTTTCACATAAGGTCGGGGTCAGGGAAAAAAGACAGATTTTTGACAAATTTCAAAATATGTCAAATATTGTCAAATTATTTTTTAATTCCGTCTAGACATGTGAAATGCATGAACTATGGCAAAAAAGTGAAAAAAAAAAATTGGTCTGATTTTTAAGTACTTTTCAGATTTTCTTAGTTTTCACATAAGGTCGGGGTCAGAAAAAAAAAAGACAGATTTTTGACAAATTTCAAAATATGTCAGATATTGTCCAAAATTATTTTTAATTCCGTCTAGACATGTGAAATGCATGAACTATGCAAAAAAAGTGAAAAAAAAAAAAAATTGGTCTGATTTTTTAATTACTTTTCAGATTTTCTTAGTTTTCACATAAGGTCGGGGGGAGGAAAAAAAGACAGATTTTTGACAAATTTCAAAATATGTCAGATATTGTCAAATTATTTTTTTAATTCCGTCTAGACATGTGAAATGCATGAACTATGGCAAAAAAAGTGAAAAAAAAAATTGGTCTGATTTTTCATTACTTTTCAGATTTTCTTAGTTTTTCACATAAGGGTCGGGGTCAGGAAAAAAGACAGATTTTTGACAAATTTCAAAATATGTCAGATATTGTCAAATTATTTTTTTAATTCCGTCTAGACATTTGAAATGCATGAACTATGCAAAAAAAGTGAAAAAAAAATTGGTCTGATTTTTTTAGGTACTTTTCAGATTTTCTTAGTTTTTCACATAAGGTCGGGGTCAGGAAAAAAAGACAGATTTTTGACAAATTTCAAAATATGTCAGATATTGTCCAAATTATTTTTTAATTCCGTCTAGACATGTGAAATGCATGAACTATGGCAAAAAAAGTGAAAAAAAAATTGGTCTGATTTTTTTAGTACTTTTCAGATTTTCTTAGTTTTCACATAAGGTCGGGGTCAGGAAAAAGACAGATTTTTGACAAATTTCAAAATCTGTCAATATTGTCAAATTATTTTTTAATTCACGTCTAGACATGTGAAATGCATGAACTATGGCAAAAAAGTGAAAAAAAAAATTGGTCTGATTTTTTAAGTACTTTTCAGATTTTCTTAGTTTTCACATAAGGTCGGGGTCAGGAAAAAGACAGATTTTTGACAAATTTCAAAATATGTCAGATATTGTCAAATTATTTTTTAATTCCGTCTAGACATGTGAAATGCATGAACTATGGCAAAAAAAGTGAAAAAAAAAAAATTGGTCTGATTTTTTAGTACTTTTCAGATTTTCTTAGTTTTCACATAAGGTCGGGGTCAGAAAAAAAGACAGATTTTTGACAAATTTCAAAATATGTCAGATATTGTCCAAATTATTTTTTTAATTCCGTCTAGACATGTGAAATGCATGAACTATGGCAAAAAAAGTGAAAAAAAATTGGTCTGATTTTTTCATTACTTTTCAGATTTTCTTAGTTTTCACATAAGGTCGGGGTCAGAAAAAAAAAGACAGATTTTTGACAAATTTCAAAATATGTCAAAATATTGTCAAATTATTTTTTTTAATTCCGTCTAGACATGTGAAATGCATGAACTATGGCAAAAAAAAATAAAAAAAAAAAAATTGGTCTGATTTTTTAGGTACTTTTCAGATTTTCTTAGTTTTTCACATAAGGTCGGGGGGGAAAAAGACAGATTTTTGACAAATTTCAAAATATGTCAGATATTGTCCAAATTATTTTTTTTAATTCCGTCTAGACATGTGAAATGCATGAACTATGGCAAAAAAAGTAAAAAAAAAAAAAAATTGGTCTGATTTTTTTAGTACTTTTCAGATTTTCTTAGTTTTCACATAAGGTCGGGGAGAAAAAAAAGACAGATTTTTGACAAATTTCAAAATATGTCAAATATTGTCAAATTATTTTTTAATTCCGTCTAGACATGTGAAATGCATGAACTATGGCAAAAAAAAAAGTGAAAAAAATTGGTCTGATTTTTTAAGTACTTTTCAGATTTTCTTAGTTTTCACATAAGGTCGGGGTCAGAAAAAAAGACAGATTTTTGACAAATTTCAAAATATGTCAGATATTGTCCAAATTATTTTTTAATTCCGTCTAGACATGTGAAATGCATGAACTATGCAAAAAAAAAAGTGAAAAAAAAAAAATTGGTCTGATTTTTTAAATTACTTTTCAGATTTTCTTAGTTTTCACATAAAGGTCAGGAAAAAAGACAGATTTTTGACAAATTTCAAAATATGTCAGATATTGTCAAAATTTTTTTTAATTCCGTCTAGACATGTGAAATGCATGAACTATGGCAAAAAAAGTGAAAAAAAATTGGTCTGATTTTTTTCGTACTTTTCAGATTTTCTTAGTTTTCACATAAGGTCAGGAAAAAAGACAGATTTTTGACAAATTTCAAAATATGTCAGATATTGTCCAAATTATTTTTTTAATTCCGTCTAGACATGTGAAATGCATGAACTATGCAAAAAAGTGAAAAAAAATTGGTCTGATTTTTTTAATTACTTTTCAGATTTTCTTAGTTTTCACATAAGGTCGGGGGAAAAAAGACAGATTTTTGACAAATTTCAAAATATGTCAGATATTGTCCAAATTATTTTTTTAATTCCGTCTAGACATGTGAAATGCATGAACTATGGCAAAAAAAAGAAAAAAAAAATTGGTCTGATTTTTTCATTACTTTTCAGATTTTCTTAGTTTTCACATAAGGTCGGGGTCAGGAAAAAAGACAGATTTTTGACAAATTTCAAAATATGTCAAATATTGTCAAATTATTTTTTAATTCACGTCTAGACATGTGAAATGCATGAACTATGGCAAAAAAAGTGAAAAAAAAAATTGGTCTGATTTTTTCAGTACTTTTCAGATTTTCTTAGTTTTTCACATAAGGTCGGGGTCAGGGAAAAAGACAGATTTTTGACAAATTTCAAAATATGTCAGATATTGTCCAAATTATTTTTTTAATTCCGTCTAGACATGTGAAATGCATGAACTATGGCAAAAAAAAAAAAAAAAAAAAATTGGTCTGATTTTTTAGGTACTTTTCAGATTTTCTTAGTTTTCACATAAGGTCAGGAGGAAAAAGACAGATTTTTGACAAATTTCAAAATATGTCAATATTGTCAAATTATTTTTTAATTCCGTCTAGACATGTGAAATGCATGAACTATGGCAAAAAAGTGAAAAAAAAATTGGTCTGATTTTTTAAATTACTTTTCAGATTTTCTTAGTTTTCACATAAGGTCGGGGTCAGAAAAAAAGACAGATTTTTGACAAATTTCAAAATATGTCAGATATTGTCAAATTATTTTTTTAATTCCGTCTAGACATGTGAAATGCATGAACTATGGCAAAAAAAAAAAAAAAAATTGGTCTGATTTTTTCATTACTTTTCAGATTTTCTTAGTTTTCACATAAGGTCGGGGAAAAAAGACAGATTTTTGACAAATTTCAAAATATGTCAGATATTGTCAAATTATTTTTTAATTCCGTCTAGACATGTGAAATGCATGAACTATGGCAAAAAAAGAAAAAAAAAAATTGGTCTGATTTTTCGTACTTTTCAGATTTTCTTAGTTTTCACATAAGGTCGGGGTCAGGAAAAAAAGACAGATTTTTGACAAATTTCAAAATCTGTCAGATATTGTCCAAATTATTTTTTTAATTCCGTCTAGACATTTGAAATGCATGAACTATGGCAAAAAAAAGTGAAAAAAAAAAATTGGTCTGATTTTTTTTAGGACTTTTCAGATTTTCTTAGTTTTCACATAAGGTCGGGGTCAGAAAAAAAGACAGATTTTTGACAAATTTCAAAATATGTCAAATATTGTCAAATTATTTTTTAATTCCGTCTAGACATGTGAAATGCATGAACTATGGCAAAAAAAAGTGAAAAAAAAATTGGTCTGATTTTTTCATTACTTTTCAGATTTTCTTAGTTTTCACATAAGGTCGGGGTCAGAAAAAAAAGACAGATTTTTGACAAATTTCAAAATATGTCAGATATTGTCCAAATTATTTTTTAATTCCGTCTAGACATGTGAAATGCATGAACTATGGCAAAAAAAAAAAAAGTGAAAAAAAAAATTGGTCTGATTTTTTAAGTACTTTTCAGATTTTCTTAGTTTTCACATAAGGTCGGGGTCAGGAAAAAAAAAGACAGATTTTTGACAAATTTCAAAATATGTCAATATTGTCCAAATTATTTTTTAATTCACGTCTAGACATGTGAAATGCATGAACTATGGCAAAAAAAGTGAAAAAAAAAATTGGTCTGATTTTTTTCATTACTTTTCAGATTTTCTTAGTTTTTCACATAAGGTCGGGGTCAGGAAAAAAGACAGATTTTTGACAAATTTCAAAATATGTCAGATATTGTCCAAATTATTTTTTTAATTCACGTCTAGACATGTGAAATGCATGAACTATGGCAAAAAAAATAAAAAAAAAAAAAATTGGTCTGATTTTTTTAGGTACTTTTCAGATTTTCTTAGTTTTCACATAAGGTCGGGGTCAGGGAAAAAGACAGATTTTTGACAAATTTCAAAATATGTCAGATATTGTCAAATTATTTTTTAATTCCGTCTAGACATGTGAAATGCATGAACTATGGCAAAAAAAGTGAAAAAAAAAATTGGAAAATTGGTCTGATTTTTTTAATTACTTTTCAGATTTTCTTAGTTTTCACATAAGGTCGGGGTCAGGAAAAAAGACAGATTTTTGACAAATTTCAAAATATGTCAGATATTGTCAAATTATTTTTTTAATTCCGTCTAGACATGTGAAATGCATGAACTATGGCAAAAAAGTGAAAAAAAAAAAATTGGTCTGATTTTTTATTACTTTTCAGATTTTCTTAGTTTTTCACATAAGGTCGGGGTCAGGAAAAAAAGACAGATTTTTGACAAATTTCAAAATATGTCAGATATTGTCCAAATTATTTTTTAATTCCGTCTAGACATGTGAAATGCATGAACTATGCAAAAAAAGTGAAAAAAAATTGGTCTGATTTTTTTAGTACTTTTCAGATTTTCTTAGTTTTCACATAAGGTCGGGGTCAGGAAAAAAAGACAGATTTTTGACAAATTTCAAAATATGTCAAATATTGTCAAATTATTTTTTAATTCACGTCTAGACATGTGAAATGCATGAACTATGGCAAAAAAGTGAAAAAAAAATTGGTCTGATTTTTTTTCGGTACTTTTCAGATTTTCTTAGTTTTTTCACATAAGGTCGGGGTCAGAAAAAAAAAGACAGATTTTTGACAAATTTCAAAATATGTCAGATATTGTCCAAATTATTTTTTTAATTCCGTCTAGACATGTGAAATGCATGAACTATGGCAAAAAAAGTGAAAAAAAAAATTGGTCTGATTTTTTTAAGTACTTTTCAGATTTTCTTAGTTTTCACATAAGGTCGGGGTCAGGAAAAAAAGACAGATTTTTGACAAATTTCAAAATATGTCAGATATTGTCAAATTATTTTTTTAATTCCGTCTAGACATGTGAAATGCATGAACTATGGCAAAAAAAGTGAAAAAAAAATTGGTCTGATTTTTTAGGACTTTTCAGATTTTCTTAGTTTTCACATAAGGTCCGGGGTCAGGAAAAAAGACAGATTTTTGACAAATTTCAAAATATGTCAGATATTGTCCAAATTATTTTTTAATTCACGTCTAGACATGTGAAATGCATGAACTATGGCAAAAAAAGTGAAAAAAAAAAAATTGGTCTGATTTTTTAGGTACTTTTCAGATTTTCTTAGTTTTCACATAAGGTCGGGGTCAGGAAAAAGACAGATTTTGACAAATTTCAAAATATGTCAGATATTGTCCAAATTATTTTTTAATTCACGTCTAGACATGTGAAATGCATGAACTATGGCAAAAAAAGTGAAAAAAAAAATTGGTCTGATTTTTTTTTACTTTTCAGATTTTCTTAGTTTTCACATAAGGTCGGGGTCAGGGAAAAAGACAGATTTTGACAAATTTCAAAATATGTCAGATATTGTCAAATTATTTTTTAATTC
>NW_025962418.1:0-14195 GCF_017589495.1 Alosa alosa
AAATAATTTGGACAATATCTGACATATTTTGAAATTTGTCAAAATCTGTCTTTTTTTTCCTGACCCGGACCTTATGTGAAAACTAAGAAAATCTGAAAAAAGTCTGAAAAAAAATCAGACCAATTTTTTTTTCACTTTTTTTTGCCATAGATCATGCATTTCACATATCTAGGCGTGAATTAAAAATAATTTGGACAATATCTGACATATTTTGAAATTTGTCAAAATCTGTCTTTTTTCCTGACCCCGGACCTTATGTGAAAACTAAGAAAATCTGAAAAGTCTGAAAAAAAAATCAGACCAATTTTTTTTTTCACTTTTTTTTGCCATAGATCATGCATTTCACATGTCTAGGCGTGAATTAAAAAATAATTTGGACAATATCTGACATATTTTGAAATTTGTCAAAATCTGTCTTTTTTCCTGAGCCCGGACCTTATGTGAAAACTAAGAAAATCTGAAAAGTACGAAAAAAATGAGACCAATTTTTTTTTTCACTTTTTTTGCCATAGATCATGCATTTCACATATCTAGACGTGAATTAATAAATAATTTGGACAATATCTGACATATTTTGAAATTTGTCAAAATCTGTCTTTTTCCTGAGCCCGGACCTTATGTGAAAACTAAGAAAATCTGAAAAAAAGAAAAAAAAAATCAGACCAATTTTTTTTTCACTTTTTTTGCCATAGATCATGCATTTCACATATCTAGACGTGAATTAATAAATAATTTGGACAATATCTGACATATTTTGAAATTTGTCAAAATCTGTCTTTTTTCCTGACCCCGGACCTTATGTGAAAACTAAGAAAATCTGAAAAGTACGAAAAAAATCAGACCAATTTTTTTTTTCACTTTTTTTTGCCATAGATCATGCATTTCACATATCTAGACGTGAATTAAAAAATAATTTGGACAATATCTGACATATTTTGAAATTTGTCAAAATCTGTCTTTTTTCCTGACCCCGGACCTTATGTGAAAACTAAGAAAATCTGAAAAGTCTGAAAAAAAAATCAGACCAATTTTTTTTCACTTTTTTTGCCATAGATCATGCATTTCAAATGTCTAGACGTGAATTAAAAAATAATTTGGACAATATCTGACATATTTTGAAATTTGTCAAAATCTGTCTTTTTTCCTGACCCCGGACCTTATGTGAAAACTAAGAAAATCTGAAAAGTCCGAAAAAAAATAAGACCAATTTTTTTTTCACTTTTTTTTTGCCATAGATCATGCATTTCACATATCTAGACGTGAATTAAAAAATAATTTGGACAATATCTGACATATTTTGAAATTTGTCAAAATCTGTCTTTTCCTGACCCCGGACCTTATGTGAAAACTAAGAAAATCTGAAAAAGTCGAAAAAAAAATCAGACCAATTTTTTTTTCACTTTTTTTTGCCATAGATCATGCATTTCACATATCTAGGCGTGAATTAAAAAATAATTTGGACAATATCTGACATATTTTGAAATTTGTCAAAATCTGTCTTTTTCCTGACCCGGACCTTATGTGAAAACTAAGAAAATCTGAAAAGTACGAAAAAAATCAGACCAATTTTTTTTTTCACTTTTTTTGCCATAGATCATGCATTTCACATATCTAGACGTGAATTAAAAAATAATTTGGACAATATCTGACATATTTTGAAATTTGTCAAAATCTGTCTTTTTCCTGACCCGGACCTTATGTGAAAACTAAGAAAATCTGAAAAGTACGAAAAAAATCAGACCATTTTTTTTTTTTTCACTTTTTTTTGCCATAGATCATGCATTTCACATATCTAGGCGTGAATTAAAAAATAATTTGGACAATATCTGACATATTTTGAAATTTGTCAAAATCTGTCTTTTTCCTGACCCGGACCTTATGTGAAAACTAAGAAAATCTGAAAAGTCCGAAAAAAATAAGACCATTTTTTTTTTCACTTTTTTTTGCCATAGATCATGCATTTCACATATCTAGGCGTGAATTAAAAAATAATTTGGACAATATCTGACATATTTTGAAATTTGTCAAAATCTGTCTTTTTTCCTGACCCGGACCTTATGTGAAAACTAAGAAAATCTGAAAAGTCGAAAAAAATCAGACCAATTTTTTTTTTTCTTTTTTTTTGCCATAGATCATGCATTTCACATATCTAGGCGTGAATTAAAAATAATTTGGACAATATCTGACATATTTTGAAATTTGTCAAAATCTGTCTTTTCCTGACCCGGACCTTATGTGAAAACTAAGAAAATCTGAAAAGTCGAAAAAAATCAGACCAATTTTTTTTTTTTCACTTTTTTTGCCATAGATCATGCATTTCACATATCTAGGCGTGAATTAAAAATAATTTGGACAATATCTGACATATTTTGAAATTTGTCAAAATCTGTCTTTTTCCTGACCCGGACCTTATGTGAAAACTAAGAAAATCTGAAAAGTACGAAAAAAATCAGACCAATTTTTTTTTCACTTTTTTTGCCATAGATCATGCATTTCACATATCTAGACGTGAATTAATAAATAATTTGGACAATATCTGACATATTTTGAAATTTGTCAAAATCTGTCTTTTCCTGACCCGGACCTTATGTGAAAACTAAGAAAATCTGAAAAGTCTGAAAAAAAAATCAGACCAATTTTTTTTTTTCTTTTTTTGCCATAGATCATGCATTTCACATATCTAGGCGTGAATTAAAAAATAATTTGGACAATATCTGACATATTTTGAAATTTGTCAAAATCTGTCTTTTTCCTGACCCCGGACCTTATGTGAAAACTAAGAAAATCTGAAAAGTCTGAAAAAAAATAAGACCAATTTTTTTTCACTTTTTTGCCATAGATCATGCATTTCACATATCTAGGCGTGAATTAAAAATAATTTGGACAATATCTGACATATTTTGAAATTTGTCAAAATCTGTCTTTTTCCTGACCCGGACCTTATGTGAAAACTAAGAAAATCTGAAAAGTCACGAAAAAAAATCAGACCAATTTTTTTTTTTTCACTTTTTTTTGCCATAGATCATGCATTTCACATATCTAGACGTGAATTAATAAATAATTTGGACAATATCTGACATATTTTGAAATTTGTCAAAATCTGTCTTTTTCCTGACCCCGGACCTTATGTGAAAACTAAGAAAATCTGAAAAGTCGAAAAAAAATCAGACCAATTTTTTTTTTTCACTTTTTTGCCATAGATCATGCATTTCACATATCTAGGCGTGAATTAAAAATAATTTGGACAATATCTGACATATTTTGAAATTTGTCAAAATCTGTGTTTTTTTCCTGACCCGGACCTTATGTGAAAACTAAGAAAATCTGAAAAGTCCGAAAAAAATCAGACCAATTTTTTTTTTTCACTTTTTTTTGCCATAGATCATGCATTTCACATATCTAGGCGTGAATTAAAAATAATTTGGACAATATCTGACATATTTTGAAATTTGTCAAAATCTGTCTTTTTTTTCCTGACCCGGACCTTATGTGAAAACTAAGAAAATCTGAAAAGTCTGAAAAAAAAAATCAGACAAATTTTTTTTTTTTTTTTTTTTTGCCATAGATCATGCATTTCACATATCTAGGCGTGAATTAAAAATAATTTGGACAATATCTGACATATTTTGAAATTTGTCAAAATCTGTCTTTTTCCTGACCCGGACCTTATGTGAAAACTAAGAAAATCTGAAAAGTCCGAAAAAAAATAAGACCAATTTTTTTTTTTCACTTTTTTTTGCCATAGATCATGCATTTCACATATCTAGACGTGAATTAAAAAATAATTTGGACAATATCTGACATATTTTGAAATTTGTCAAAATCTGTCTTTTTTCCTGAGCCCGGACCTTATGTGAAAACTAAGAAAATCTGAAAAGTCGAAAAAAAAAAATAAGACCATTTTTTTTTTTTCACTTTTTTTTGCCATAGATCATGCATTTCACATATCTAGACGTGAATTAATAAATAATTTGGACAATATCTGACATATTTTGAAATTTGTCAAAATCTGTCTTTTTTCCTGACCCCGGACCTTATGTGAAAACTAAGAAAATCTGAAAAGTCCAAAAAAAATCAGACCAATTTTTTTTTCACTTTTTTTTGCCATAGATCATGCATTTCACATATCTAGACGTGAATTAAAAAATAATTTGGACAATATCTGACATATTTTGAAATTTGTCAAAATCTGTCTTTTCCTGACCCGGACCTTATGTGAAAACTAAGAAAATCTGAAAAGTCTGAAAAAAAAAAATCAGACCAATTTTTTTTTTTTTTTTTTTTTTTGCCATAGATCATGCATTTCACATATCTAGACGTGAATTAATAAATAATTTGGACAATATCTGACATATTTTGAAATTTGTCAAAATCTGTTTTTTCCTGACCCGGACCTTATGTGAAAACTAAGAAAATCTGAAAAGTCACGAAAAAAAAGAGAATTTTTTTTTTTCACTTTTTTGCCATAGATCATGCATTTCACATATCTAGACGTGAATTAATAAATAATTTGGACAATATCTGACATATTTTTTGAAATTTGTCAAAATCTGTCTTTTTTCCTGACCCCGGACCTTATGTGAAAACTAAGAAAATCTGAAAAGTCGAAAAAAAAATCAGACCAATTTTTTTTTTTCACTTTTTTTTGCCATAGATCATGCATTTCACATATCTAGGCGTGAATTAAAAAATAATTTGGACAATATCTGACATATTTTGAAATTTGTCAAAATCTGTCTTTTTTTTCCTGACCCGGACCTTATGTGAAAACTAAGAAAATCTGAAAAGTCCGAAAAAAAAATCAGACCAATTTTTTTTTTTTTTTTTTTGCCATAGATCATGCATTTCACATATCTAGGCGTGAATTAAAAAATAATTTGGACAATATCTGACATATTTTGAAATTTGTCAAAATCTGTCTTTTTCCTGACCCGGACCTTATGTGAAAACTAAGAAAATCTGAAAAGTCCGAAAAAAAAATCAGACAATTTTTTTTTTCACTTTTTTTTTGCCATAGATCATGCATTTCACATATCTAGGCGTGAATTAAAAATAATTTGGACAATATCTGACATATTTTGAAATTTGTCAAAATCTGTCTTTTTTTCCTGACCCGGACCTTATGTGAAAACTAAGAAAATCTGAAAAGTCGAAAAAAAATCAGACCAATTTTTTTTTTCACTTTTTTTTGCCATAGATCATGCATTTCACATATCTAGGCGTGAATTAAAAAATAATTTGGACAATATCTGACATATTTTGAAATTTGTCAAAATCTGTCTTTTTCCTGACCCCGGACCTTATGTGAAAACTAAGAAAATCTGAAAAGTCGAAAAAAAAATCAGACCAAATTTTTTTTTCACTTTTTTTGCCATAGATCATGCATTTCACATATCTAGGCGTGAATTAAAAATAATTTGGACAATATCTGACATATTTTGAAATTTGTCAAAATCTGTCTTTTTTCCTGACCCGGACCTTATGTGAAAACTAAGAAAATCTGAAAAGTACGAAAAAAAAAATCAGACCAATTTTTTTTTTTTTTTTTTTTGCCATAGATCATGCATTTCACATATCTAGGCGTGAATTAAAAATAATTTGGACAATATCTGACATATTTTGAAATTTGTCAAAATCTGTCTTTTTTCCTGACCCGGACCTTATGTGAAAACTAAGAAAATCTGAAAAGTCGAAAAAAAATCAGACCAATTTTTTTTCACTTTTTTTTTTGCCATAGATCATGCATTTCACATATCTAGGCGTGAATTAAAAATAATTTGGACAATATCTGACATATTTTGAAATTTGTCAAAATCTGTCTTTTTTTCCTGACCCGGACCTTATGTGAAAACTAAGAAAATCTGAAAAGTCTGAAAAAAAAATCAGACCAATTTTTTTTTTTTTTTTTTTTTGCCATAGATCATGCATTTTCATATCTAGGCGTGAATTAAAAAATAATTTGGACAATATCTGACATATTTTGAAATTTGTCAAAATCTGTCTTTTTCCTGACCCCGGACCTTATGTGAAAACTAAGAAAATCTGAAAAGTACGAAAAAAAAATAAGACCAATTTTTTTTTTTTCTTTTTTTTGCCATAGATCATGCATTTCACATATCTAGGCGTGAATTAAAAAATAATTTGGACAATATCTGACATATTTTGAAATTTGTCAAAATCTGTCTTTTTCCTGACCCCGGACCTTATGTGAAAACTAAGAAAATCTGAAAAAGTACGAAAAAAAAATCAGACCATTTTTTTTTTTTTTTTCACTTTTTTTTTGCCATAGATCATGCATTTCACATATCTAGGCGTGAATTAAAAATAATTTGGACAATATCATATTTTGAAACAAAATTTTGAAATTTGTCAAAATCTGTCTTTTTCCATAGATCATGCACCCGGACGTGAATTAAAAATATTTGGACAAAACTAAGAAAATCTGAAATGTGAAAACTAAGAAAATCTGAAAAAAAAATCAGACCAATTTTTTTTTTCACTTTTTTTTGCCATAGATCATGCATTTCACATATCTAGGCGTGAATTAAAAATAATTTGGACAATATCTGACATATTTTGAAATTTGTCAAAATCTGTCTTTTTCCTGACCCGGACCTTATGTGAAAACTAAGAAAATCTGAAAAGTCTCGAAAAAAAATCAGACCAATTTTTTTTTTCACTTTTTTTGCCATAGATCATGCATTTCACATATCTAGGCGTGAATTAAAAATAATTTGGACAATATCTGACATATTTTGAAATTTGTCAAAATCTGTGTCTTTTCCTGACCCGGACCTTATGTGAAAACTAAGAAAATCTGAAAAAGTCGAAAAAAAATCAGACCAATTTTTTTTTTTTTTCTTTTTTTGCCATAGATCATGCATTTCACATATCTAGGCGTGAATTAAAAATAATTTGGACAATATCTGACATATTTTGAAATTTGTCAAAATCTGTGAATTTTTTTTTTCCTGACCCGGACCTTATGTGAAAACTAAGAAAATCTGAAAAAAGTCGAAAAAAAATCAGACCATTTTTTTTTTTTCACTTTTTTTTTGCCATAGATCATGCATTTCACATATCTAGGCGTGAATTAAAAATAATTTGGACAATATCTGACATATTTTGAAATTTGTCAAAATCTGTTTTTTCCTGACCCGGACCTTATGTGAAAACTAAGAAAATCTGAAAAGTCGAAACGAAAAAAAATCAGACCATTTTTTTTTTTTTTTTTTTTTTTTGCCATAGATCATGCATTTCACATATCTAGGCGTGAATTAATAAATAATTTGGACAATATCTGACATATTTTGAAATTTGTCAAAATCTGTCTTTTCCTGACCCGGACCTTATGTGAAAACTAAGAAAATCTGAAAAGTCGAAAAAAAAATCAGACCAATTTTTTTTTTTTCACTTTTTTTTTGCCATAGATCATGCATTTCACATATCTAGGCGTGAATTAAAAAATAATTTGGACAATATCTGACATATTTTGAAATTTGTCAAAATCTGTCTTTTTCCTGACCCGGACCTTATGTGAAAACTAAGAAAATCTGAAAAGTCTGAAAAAAATAAGACCAATTTTTTTTTTTTTTTTTTTTTTTCATGCATTTCACATATCTAGACGTGAATTAATAAATAATTTGGACAATATCTGACATATTTTGAAATTTGTCAAAATCTGTCTTTTTTCCTGAGCCCGGACCTTATGTGAAAACTAAGAAAATCTGAAAAGTCGAAAAAAAAATCAGACCATTTTTTTTTTTTCTTTTTTTTGCCATAGATCATGCATTTCACATATCTAGACGTGAATTAATAAATAATTTGGACAATATCTGACATATTTTGAAATTTGTCAAAATCTGTCTTTTTTCCTGAGCCCGGACCTTATGTGAAAACTAAGAAAATCTGAAAAAAAGTCACGAAAAAAATCAGACCAATTTTTTTTTTTTTTCACTTTTTTTTGCCATAGATCATGCATTTCACATATCTAGGCGTGAATTAAAAAATAATTTGGACAATATCTGACATATTTTTGAAATTTGTCAAAATCTGTCTTTTTCCTGAGCCCGGACCTTATGTGAAAACTAAGAAAATCTGAAAAGTACGAAAAAAATAAGACCAATTTTTTTTTTTCACTTTTTTTGCCATAGATCATGCATTTCACATATCTAGACGTGAATTAATAAATAATTTGGACAATATCTGACATATTTTGAAATTTGTCAAAATCTGTCTTTTTTCCTGACCCCGGACCTTATGTGAAAACTAAGAAAATCTGAAAAGTATGAAAAAAAAAATAAGACCAATTTTTTTTTTTACTTTTTTTGCCATAGATCATGCATTTCACATATCTAGACGTGAATTAATAAATAATTTGGACAATATCTGACATATTTTGAAATTTGTCAAAATCTGTCTTTTTCCTGACCCGGACCTTATGTGAAAACTAAGAAAATCTGAAAAGTCTGAAAAAAAATAAGACCATTTTTTT
The DNA here is from genome assembly GCF_017589495.1 of Alosa alosa. Taxonomy (NCBI): domain Eukaryota; kingdom Metazoa; phylum Chordata; class Actinopteri; order Clupeiformes; family Clupeidae; genus Alosa; species Alosa alosa. Next base: position 8,495 of record NW_025962418.1, read on the forward strand.
TTCACTTTTTTTGCCATAGATCATGCATTTCACATATCTAGACGTGAATTAATAAATAATTTGGACAATATCTGACATATTTTGAAATTTGTCAAAATCTGTCTTTTTCCTGACCCGGACCTTATGTGAAAACTAAGAAAATCTGAAAAGTATGAAAAAAAAATGAGACCAATTTTTTTTTTCACTTTTTTTGCCATAGATCATGCATTTCACATATCTAGACGTGAATTAATAAATAATTTGGACAATATCTGACATATTTTGAAATTTGTCAAAATCTGTCTTTTTCCTGAGCCCGGACCTTATGTGAAAACTAAGAAAATCTGAAAAAAGTCTGAAAAAAAAAGACCATTTTTTTTTTTTTTTTTTTTTTGCCATAGATCATGCATTTCACATATCTAGGCGTGAATTAAAAATAATTTGGACAATATCTGACATATTTTGAAATTTGTCAAAATCTGTCTTTTTTTCCTGACCCGGACCTTATGTGAAAACTAAGAAAATCTGAAAAAGTACGAAAAAAAAATCAGACCATTTTTTTTTTCACTTTTTGCCATAGATCATGCATTTCACATATCTAGACGTGAATTAATAAATAATTTGGACAATATCTGACATATTTTGAAATTTGTCAAAATCTGTCTTTTTCCTGACCCGGACCTTATGTGAAAACTAAGAAAATCTGAAAAGTCTGAAAAAAATCAGACCAATTTTTTTTTTTTTTTTTTTTTTGCCATAGATCATGCATTTCACATATCTAGACGTGAATTAATAAATAATTTGGACAATATCTGACATATTTTGAAATTTGTCAAAATCTGTCTTTTTCCTGACCCGGACCTTATGTGAAAACTAAGAAAATCTGAAAAGTCTGAAAAAAAATAAGACCAATTTTTTTTTTCACTTTTTTTGCCATAGATCATGCATTTCACATATCTAGACGTGAATTAATAAATAATTTGGACAATATCTGACATATTTTGAAATTTGTCAAAATCTGTCTTTTTTCCTGAGCCCGGACCTTATGTGAAAACTAAGAAAATCTGAAAAGTCGAAAAAAAAAATCAGATTTTTTTTTTTTTCACTTTTTTTTTGCCATAGATCATGCATTTCACATATCTAGACGTGAATTAATAAATAATTTGGACAATATCTGACATATTTTGAAATTTGTCAAAATCTGTCTTTTTTCCTGACCCCGGACCTTATGTGAAAACTAAGAAAATCTGAAAAGTCTGAAAAAAAATAAGACCAATTTTTTTTTTTTTCACTTTTTTTTTGCCATAGATCATGCATTTCACATATCTAGACGTGAATTAATAAATAATTTGGACAATATCTGACATATTTTGAAATTTGTCAAAATCTGTCTTTTTTCCTGAGCCCGGACCTTATGTGAAAACTAAGAAAATCTGAAAAGTACGAAAAAAATAAGACCAATTTTTTTTTTCACTTTTTTTTGCCATAGATCATGCATTTCACATATCTAGACGTGAATTAATAAATAATTTGGACAATATCTGACATATTTTGAAATTTGTCAAAATCTGTCTTTTTTCCTGACCCGGACCTTATGTGAAAACTAAGAAAATCTGAAAAAAGTCTGAAAAAAATCAGACCAATTTTTTTTTTTTTTCTTTTTTTGCCATAGATCATGCATTTCACATATCTAGGCGTGAATTAAAAAATAATTTGGACAATATCTGACATATTTTGAAATTTGTCAAAATCTGTCTTTTTTCCTGACCCGGACCTTATGTGAAAACTAAGAAAATCTGAAAAAGTCGAAAAAAAATCAGACCAATTTTTTTTTTTCACTTTTTGCCATAGATCATGCATTTCACATATCTAGGCGTGAATTAATAAATAATTTGGACAATATCTGACATATTTTGAAATTTGTCAAAATCTGTCTTTTCCTGACCCGGACCTTATGTGAAAACTAAGAAAATCTGAAAAGTCTGAAAAAAAATCAGACCAATTTTTTTTTTTTCACTTTTTTTTGCCATAGATCATGCATTTCACATATCTAGGCGTGAATTAAAAATAATTTGGACAATATCTGACATATTTTGAAATTTGTCAAAATCTGTCTTTTTCCTGACCCCGGACCTTATGTGAAAACTAAGAAAATCTGAAAAGTCACGAAAAAAAAATCAGACCAATTTTTTTTTTCACTTTTTTTTGCCATAGATCATGCATTTCACATATCTAGGCGTGAATTAATAAAAATAATTTGGACAATATCTGACATATTTTGAAATTTGTCAAAATCTGTCTTTTTCCTGACCCCGGACCTTATGTGAAAACTAAGAAAATCTGAAAAGTCTGAAAAAAAAATCAGACCATTTTTTTTTTTTTTTTTTTGCCATAGATCATGCATTTCACATATCTAGGCGTGAATTAAAAAATAATTTGGACAATATCTGACATATTTTGAAATTTGTCAAAATCTGTCTTTTTTTCCTGACCCGGACCTTATGTGAAAACTAAGAAAATCTGAAAAGTCACGAAAAAAAAGACCAATTTTTTTTTTTTCACTTTTTTTTGCCATAGATCATGCATTTCACATATCTAGGCGTGAATTAAAAAATAATTTGGACAATATCTGACATATTTTGAAATTTGTCAAAATCTGTCTTTTTTCCTGACCCGGACCTTATGTGAAAACTAAAAAATCTGAAAAAAGTCTGAAAAAAAATCAGAGACATTTTTTTTTTTTTCACTTTTTTTGCCATAGATCATGCATTTCACATATCTAGACGTGAATTAATAAATAATTTGGACAATATCTGACATATTTTGAAATTTGTCAAAATCTGTCTTTTTCCTGACCCGGACCTTATGTGAAAACTAAGAAAATCTGAAAAGTCTGAAAAAAAATAAGACCAATTTTTTTTTTTTTTTCACTTTTTTTTGCCATAGATCATGCATTTCACATATCTAGACGTGAATTAATAAATAATTTGGACAATATCTGACATATTTTGAAATTTGTCAAAATCTGTCTTTTTTCCTGACCCCGGACCTTATGTGAAAACTAAGAAAATCTGAAAAGTACGAAAAAAAAATAAGACCAATTTTTTTTTTTTCACTTTTTTGCCATAGATCATGCTTTCACATATCTAGGCGTGAATTAATAAATAATTTGGACAATATCTGACATATTTTGAAATTTGTCAAAATCTGTCTTTTTCCTGACCCCGGACCTTATGTGAAAACTAAGAAAATCTGAAAAGTCTGAAAAAAAAATCAGACCAATTTTTTTTTTTCACTTTTTTTTTGCCATAGATCATGCATTTCACATATCTAGACGTGAATTAAAAAATAATTTGGACAATATCTGACATATTTTGAAATTTGTCAAAATCTGTCTTTTTTCCTGACCCCGGACCTTATGTGAAAACTAAGAAAATCTGAAAAGTACGAAAAAAATAAGACCAATTTTTTTTTCACTTTTTTTGCCATAGATCATGCATTTCACATATCTAGACGTGAATTAATAAATAATTTGGACAATATCTGACATATTTTGAAATTTGTCAAAATCTGTCTTTTTTCCTGAGCCCGGACCTTATGTGAAAACTAAGAAAATCTGAAATGTACGAAAAAAATAAGACCAATTTTTTTTTCACTTTTTTTGCCATAGATCATGCATTTCACATATCTAGACGTGAATTAATAAATAATTTGGACAATATCTGACATATTTTGAAATTTGTCAAAATCTGTCTTTTTTTTTCCTGACCCGGACCTTATGTGAAAACTAAGAAAATCTGAAAAGTCGAAAAAAAATCAGACCAATTTTTTTTTTTTTTTTTTTTGCCATAGATCATGCATTTCACATATCTAGACGTGAATTAAAAAATAATTTGGACAATATCTGACATATTTTGAAATTTGTCAAAATCTGTCTTTTTTCCTGACCCCGGACCTTATGTGAAAACTAAGAAAATCTGAAAAGTACGAAAAAAAATCAGACCAATTTTTTTTTTTCACTTTTTTTTTGCCATAGATCATGCATTTCACATATCTAGGCGTGAATTAAAAAATAATTTGGACAATATCTGACATATTTTGAAATTTGTCAAAATCTGTCTGTTTTTTCCTGACCCGGACCTTATGTGAAAACTAAGAAAATCTGAAAAGTCGAAAAAAAATCAGACCAATTTTTTTTTTTTCACTTTTTTTGCCATAGATCATGCATTTCACATATCTAGACGTGAATTAAAAAATAATTTGGACAATATCTGACATATTTTGAAATTTGTCAAAATCTGTCTTTTTTCCTGACCCCGGACCTTATGTGAAAACTAAGAAAATCTGAAAAGTCGAAAAAAATAAGACCAATTTTTTTTTTTTTTTCTTTTTTTTTGCCATAGATCATGCATTTCACATATCTAGGCGTGAATTAAAAATAATTTGGACAATATCTGACATATTTTGAAATTTGTCAAAATCTGTCTTTTTTTCCTGACCCGGACCTTATGTGAAAACTAAGAAAATCTGAAAAGTACGAAAAAAATAAGACCAATTTTTTTTTTACTTTTTTTGCCATAGATCATGCATTTCACATATCTAGACGTGAATTAATAAATAATTTGGACAATATCTGACATATTTTGAAATTTGTAAAAATCTGTCTTTTTCCTGACCCCGGACCTTATGTGAAAACTAAGAAAATCTGAAAAGTCGAAAAAAAATCAGACCAATTTTTTTTTTTTCACTTTTTTTTTGCCATAGATCATGCATTTCACATATCTAGACGTGAATTAATAAATAATTTGGACAATATCTGACATATTTTGAAATTTGTCAAAATCTGTCTTTTTTCCTGAGCCCGGACCTTATGTGAAAACTAAGAAAATCTGAAAAGTACGAAAAAAATCAGACCAATTTTTTTTTTCACTTTTTTTTTGCCATAGATCATGCATTTCACATATCTAGACGTGAATTAAAAAATAATTTGGACAATATCTGACATATTTTGAAATTTGTCAAAATCTGTCTTTTTTCCTGACCCCGGACCTTATGTGAAAACTAAGAAAATCTGAAAAGTACGAAAAAAATAAGACCATTTTTTTTTTCACTTTTTTTGCCATAGATCATGCATTTCACATATCTAGACGTGAATTAATAAATAATTTGGACAATATCTGACATATTTTGAAATTTGTCAAAATCTGTCTTTTTCCTGACCCGGACCTTATGTGAAAACTAAGAAAATCTGAAAAGTCTGAAAAAAAATCAGACCAATTTTTTTTTTCACTTTTTTTTGCCATAGATCATGCATTTCACATATCTAGACGTGAATTAATAAATAATTTGGACAATATCTGACATATTTTGAAATTTGTCAAAATCTGTCTTTTTTCCTGACCCCGGACCTTATGTGAAAACTAAGAAAATCTGAAAAGTACGAAAAAAAATGAGACCAATTTTTTTTTCACTTTTTTTGCCATAGATCATGCATTTCACATATCTAGACGTGAATTAATAAATAATTTGGACAATATCTGACATATTTTGAAATTTGTCAAAATCTGTCTTTTTTCCTGAGCCCGGACCTTATGTGAAAACTAAGAAAATCTGAAAAGTACGAAAAAAAATAAGACCAATTTTTTTTTCACTTTTTTTGCCATAGATCATGCATTTCACATATCTAGACGTGAATTAATAAATAATTTGGACAATATCTGAC
>NW_025962419.1:0-14192 GCF_017589495.1 Alosa alosa
ATGATCGCGGCATTCCCCTATTTTGTAAAATGTATTTTTTATTCCTCTGGGTGTTGCAATTGATATCAATGATTAATATGATTGCCCTCAGTAAAAAAGCACAAGAAACAGGAAGCAAACAGTTACAAACAGTCAGGTTCTTGGCTTCATAAGATGTCACGGGAGTCTCATAAAGTCTCGTGACACCGGCTACTGCGTGTGTAGGTCAAAGTCCGCAGATCGCGGCATTCCCCTATTTTGTAAAATGTATTTTTATTCCTCTGGGTGTTGCAATTGATAGCAATGATTAATATGATTGCCCTCAGTAAAAAAGCACAAGAAACAGCACGCAAACAGTTACAAACAGTCAGGTTCTTGGCTTCATAAGATGTGGCGTCGGAACTGGATGACCACAGAGTCGTCGCGTAAAACAACGTGAGGCGGCCTTAACGGCGGCCGGTGCATGTGATTAATGCAGTAGGTACATGAAGGTCAACACCGGCTACCTGCGTGTGAAGGTCAAAGTCCGCCGATCAAAGTCCGCTGATCGCGGCATTCCCCAATTTTGTAAAATGTATTTTTATTCCTCTGGGTGTTGCAATTGATATCAATGATTAATATGATTGCCCTCAGTAAAAAAAGCACAAGAAACAGGACGCAAACAGTTACAAACAGTCAGGTTCTTGGCTTCATAAGATGTCGCGGGAGTCTCATAAAGTCTCGTGACACCGGCTACTGCGTGTGTAGGTCAAAGTCCCGATCAGATCGCGGCATTCCCCTATTTTGTAAAATGTATTTTTATTCCTCTGGGTGTTGCAATTGATAGCAATGATTAATATGATTGCCCTCAGTAAAAAAAAGCACAAGAAACAGGACGCAAACAGTTACAAACAGTCAGGTTCTTGGCTTCATAAGATGTCGCGGGCGATCGGAACTGGATGACCACAGGGCGGCGTCGCGTAAAACAACGTGAGACGGCCTTAACGGCGGCTGGTGCATCAGGCCAGATTCGAACCGGCGATGCAATTCTTAAAGTGCTATATAGCACAGCTGATTTTCCTATGTGTGCCACGGACAGGACGCTGATTAATGCAGTGCTCAGTATATACATGATTAGAGTCTCGTGACACCGGCTACCTGCGTGTGTAGGGCCGATCAAAGTCCGCTGATCGCGGCATTCCCCTAATTTTGTAAAATGTAATTTTATTCCTCTGGGTGTTGCAATTGATATCAATGATTAATATGATTGCCCTCAGTAAAAAAGCACAAGAAACAGGACGCAAACAGTTACAAACAGTCAGGTTCTTGGCTTCATAAGATGTCACGGGAGTCTCATAAAGTCTCGTGACACCGGCTACTGCGTGTGTAGGTCAAAGTCCGCCGATCAAAGTCCGCTGATCGCGGCATTCCCCTATTTTGTAAAATGTATTTTTATTCCTCTGGGTGTTGTAATTGATATCAATGATGAATATGATTGCCCTCAGTAAAAAAGCACAAGAAACAGGAAGCAAACAGTTACAAACAGTTAGGTTCTTGGCTTCATAAGATGTCACGGGAGTCTCATAAAGTCTCGTGACACCGGCTACTGCGTGTGTAGGTCAAAGTCCGCAGATCGCGGCATTCCCCAATTTTGTAAAATGTAATTTTATTCCTCTGGGTGTTGCAATTGATATCAATGATTAATATGATTGCCCTCAGTAAAAAAGCACAAGAAACAGCACGCAAACAGTTACAAACAGTCAGGTTCTTGGCTTCATAAGATGTCGCGGGAGTCTTATAGAGTCTCGTGACGCCGGCTACTGCGTGTGTAGGTCAAAGTCCGTAGATCGCGGCATTCCCCTATTTTGTAAAACGTATTTTTATTCCTCTGGGTGTTGCAATTGATAGCAATGATTAATATGATTGCCCTCAGTAAAAAAGCACAAGAAACAGGACGAAAACAGTTACAAACAGTCAGGTTCTTGGCTTCATAAGATGTCGCTGGGCGATCGGAACTGGATGACCACAGGGCGGCGTCGCGTAAAACAACGTGAGACGGCCTTAACGGGCGGCGGTGCATCAGGCGGATTCGAACCGGCGATGCAATTCTTAAAGTGCTATATAGCACAGCGCTGCCTTTCCTATGTGTGCCACGGAGGAGACGCTGATTAATGCAGTGCTCAGTATATACATGATTAGAGTCTCGTGACACCGGCTACTGCGTGTGTAGGTCAAAGTCCGCCGATCGCGGCATTCCCCTATTTTGTAAAATGTATTTTTATTCCTCTGGGTGTTGTAATTGATATCAATGATGAATATGATTGCCCTCAGTAAAAAAGCACAAGAAACAGGAAGCAAACAGTTACAAACAGTTAGGTTCTTGGCTTCATAAGATGTCACGGGAGTCTCATAAAGTCTCGTGACACCGGCTACTGCGTGTGTAGGTCAAAGTCCGCAGATCGCGGCATTCCCCTATTTTGTAAAATGTATTTTTATTCCTCTGGGTGTTGCAATTGATAGCAATGATTAATATGATTGCCCTCATTAAAAAAGCACAAGAAACAGGAAGCAAACAGTTACAAACAGTCAGGTTCTTGGCTTCATAAGATGTCACGGGAGTCTCATAAAGTCTCGTGACACCGGCTACTGCGTGTGTAGGTCAAAGTCCGCAGATCGCGGCATTCCCCTATTTTGTAAAATGTATTTTTATTCCTCTTGGTGTTGCAATTGATAGCAATGATTAATATGATTGCCCTCAGTTAAAAAGCACAAGAAACAGCACGCAAACAGTTACAAACAGTCAGGTTCTTGGCTTCATAAGATGTCGCGGGAGTCTTATAGAGTCTCGTGACGCCGGCTACTGCGTGTGAAGGTCAAAGTCCGCCGATCAAAGTCCGCTGATCGCGGCATTCCCCAATTTTGTAAAATGTATTTTTATTCCTCTGGGTGTTGCAATTGATATCAATGATTAATATGATTGCCCTCAGTAAAAAAGCACAAGAAACAGGACGCAAACAGTTACAAACAGTCAGGTTCTTGGCTTCATAAGATGTCACGGGAGTCTCATAAAGTCTCGTGACACCGGCTACTGTGTGTAGGTCAAAAGTCAAAGCAGATCGCGGCATTCCCCTATTTTGTAAAATGTATTTTTATTCCTCTGGGTGTTGCAATTGATAGCAATGATTAATATGATTGCCCTCAGTAAAAAAAGCACAAGAAACAGGACGCAAACAGTTACAAACAGTCAGGTTCTTGGCTTCATAAGATGTCGCGGGCGATCGGAACTGGATGACCACAGGGCGGCGTCGCGTAAAACAACGTGAGACGGCCTTAACGGCGGCTGGTGCATCAGGCCAGATTCGAACCGGCGATGCAATTCTTAAAGTGCTATATAGCACAGCGCTGCCTTTCCTATGTGTGCCACGGAGGAGACGCTGATTAATGCAGTGCTCAGTATATACATGATTAGAGTCTCGTGACACCGGCTACTGCGTGTGTAGGTCAAAGTCCGCCGATCAAAGTCCGCTGATCGCGGCATTCCCCAATTTTGTAAAATGTAATTTTATTCCTCTGGGTGTTGCAATTGATATCAATGATTAATATGATTGCCCTCAGTAAAAAAGCACAAGAAACAGGAAGCAAACAGTTACAAACAGTCAGGTTCTTGGCTTCATAAGATGTCACGGGAGTCTCATAAAGTCTCGTGACACCGGCTATTTTGTAAAATGTATTTTTTATTCCTCTGGGTGTTGTGTAGGTCAAAGTCCGCACAAGAAACGATCAAAAGATCGCGGCATCCGATCAAAGTCCGCGGCGGCATTCCCTATTTTGTAAAATGTATTTTTATTCCTCTGGGTGTTGTAATTGATATCAATGATGAATATGATTGCCCTCAGTAAAAAAGCACAAGAAACAGGAAGCAAACAGTTACAAACAGTTAGGTTCTTGGCTTCATAAGATGTCACGGGAGTCTCATAAAGTCTCGTGACACCGGCTACTGCGTGTGTAGGTCAAAGTCCGCAGATCGCGGCATTCCCCAATTTTGTAAAATGTATTTTTATTCCTCTGGGTGTTGCAATTGATATCAATGATTAATATGATTGCCCTCAGTAAAAAAAGCACAAGAAACAGCACGCAAACAGTTACAAACAGTCAGGTTCTTGGCTTCATAAGATGTCGCGGGAGTCTTATAGAGTCTCGTGACGCCGGCTACTGCGTGTGTAGGTCAAAGTCCGTAGATCGCGGCATTCCCCTATTTTGTAAAACGTATTTTTATTCCTCTGGGTGTTGCAATTGATAGCAATGATTAATATGATTGCCCTCAGTAAAAAAGCACAAGAAACAGGACGAAAACAGTTACAAACAGTCAGGTTCTTGGCTTCATAAGATGTCGCGGGCGATCGGAACTGGATGACCACAGGGCGGCGTCGCGTAAAACAACGTGAGACGGCCTTAACGGCGGCCGGTGCATCAGGCCGGATTCGAACCGGCGATGCAATTCTTAAAGTGCTATATAGCACAGCGCTGCCTTTCCTATGTGTGCCACGGAGGAGACGCTGATTAATGCAGTGCTCAGTATATACATGATTAGAGTCTCGTGACACCGGCTACTGCGTGTGTAGGTCAAAGTCCGCCGATCGCGGCATTCCCCTATTTTGTAAAATGTATTTTTATTCCTCTGGGTGTTGTAATTGATATCAATGATGAATATGATTGCCCTCAGTAAAAAAGCACAAGAAACAGGAAGCAAACAGTTACAAACAGTTAGGTTCTTGGCTTCATAAGATGTCACGGGAGTCTCATAAAGTCTCGTGACACCGGCTACTGCGTGTGTAGGTCAAAGTCCGCAGATCGCGGCATTCCCCTATTTTGTAAAATGTATTTTTATTCCTCTGGGTGTTGCAATTGATAGCAATGATTAATATGATTGCCCTCATTAAAAAAGCACAAGAAACAGGAAGCAAACAGTTACAAACAGTCAGGTTCTTGGCTTCATAAGATGTCACGGGAGTCTCATAAAGTCTCGTGACACCGGCTACTGCGTGTGTAGGTCAAAGTCCGCAGATCGCGGCATTCCCCTATTTTGTAAAATGTATTTTTATTCCTCTTGGTGTTGCAATTGATAGCAATGATTAATATGATTGCCCTCAGTAAAAAGCACAAGAAACAGCACGCAAAACAGTTACAAACAGTCAGGTTCTTGGCTTCATAAGATGTCGCGGGGAGTCTTATAGAGTCTCGTGGACGCCCGGCTACCGCGCGTGTGAAGGTCAAAGTCCGCCGATCAAAGTCCGCTGATCGCGGCATTCCCCAATTTTGTAAAATGTATTTTTATTCCTCTGGGTGTTGCAATTGATATCAATGATTAATATGATTGCCCTCAGTAAAAAAGCACAAGAAACAGGACGCAAACAGTTACAAACAGTCAGGTTCTTGGCTTCATAAGATGTCACGGGAGTCTTATAAAGTCTCGTGACACCGGCTACTGCGTGTGTAGGTCAAAGTCCGTAGATCGCGGCATTCCCCTATTTTGTAAAATGTATTTTTATTCCTCTGGGTGTTGCAATTGATAGCAATGATTAATATGATTGCCCTCAGTAAAAAAGCACAAGAAACAGGACGCAAACAGTTACAAACAGTCAGGTTCTTGGCTTCATAAGATGTCGCGGGCGATCGGAACTGGATGACCACAGGGCGGCGTCGCGTAAAACAACGTGAGACGGCCTTAACGGCGGCTGGTGCATCAGGCCAGATTCGAACCGGCGATGCAATTCTTACACTGCTATATAGCACAGCGCTGCCTTTCCTATGTGTGCCACGGACGAGACGCTGATTAATGCAGTGCTCAGTATATACATGATTAGAGTCTCGTGACACCGGCTACTGCGTGTGTAGGTCAAAGTCCGCCGATCAAAGTCCGCTGATCGCGGCATTCCCCAATTTTGTAAAATGTAATTTTATTCCTCTGGGTGTTGCAATTGATATCAATGATTAATATGATTGCCCTCAGTAAAAAAGCACAAGAAACAGGACGCAAACAGTTACAAACAGTCAGGTTCTTGGCTTCATAAGATGTCACGGGAGTCTCATAAAGTCTCGTGACACAAACAGTCAGGCTACCGCGTGTGTAGGTCAAAGTCCGCCGATCAAAGTCCGCTGATCGCGGCATTCCCCTATTTTGTAAAATGTATTTTTATTCCTCTGGGTGTTGTAATTGATATCAATGATGAATATGATTGCCCTCAGTAAAAAAGCACAAGAAACAGGAAGCAAACAGTTACAAACAGTTAGGTTCTTGGCTTCATAAGATGTCACGGGAGTCTCATAAAGTCTCGTGACACCGGCTACTGCGTGTGTAGGTCAAAGTCCGCAGATCGCGGCATTCCCCAATTTTGTAAAATGTAATTTTATTCCTCTGGGTGTTGCAATTGATATCAATGATTAATATGATTGCCCTCAGTAAAAAAGCACAAGAAACAGCACGCAAACAGTTACAAACAGTCAGGTTCTTGGCTTCATAAGATGTCGCGGGAGTCTTATAGAGTCTCGTGGACCAGTTACCGGCTACTAGAAGGTGTGTAGGTCAAAGTCCGTAGATCGCGGCATTCCCCTATTTTGTAAAAATGTATTTTTATTCCTCTGGGTGTTGCAATTGATAGCAATGATTAATATGATTGCCCTCAGTAAAAAAAAGCACAAGAAACAGGACGAAAACAGTTACAAACAGTCAGGTTCTTGGCTTCATAAGATGTAATATCGGAACTGGATGACCACAGGGCGGCGTCGCGTAAAAAACGCGGAGACGGCCTTAACGGCGGCGGTGCATCAGGCCGGATTCGAACCGGCGATGCAATTCTTAAAGTGCTATATAGCACAGCGCTGCCTTTCCTATGTGTGCCACGGAGGAGACGCTGATTAATGCAGTGCTCAGTATATACATGATTAGAGTCTCGTGACACCGGCTACTGCGTGTGTAGGTCAAAGTCCGCCGATCGCGGCATTCCCCTATTTTGTAAAATGTATTTTTATTCCTCTGGGTGTTGTAATTGATATCAATGATGAATATGATTGCCCTCAGTAAAAAAGCACAAGAAACAGGAAGCAAACAGTTACAAACAGTCAGGTTCTTGGTTCATAAGATTGTCTCATAAAGTCTTCATCAAAGATGATCAGATCGGGCGGCATTCCCCTATTTTGTAAAATGTGTTTTTTATTCCTCTGGGGTTGTCTCAATGAAATATGATTGCCCTCAGTGACAAGAAACAGGAAGCAAACAGTTACAAACAGTCAGGTTCTTGGCTTCATAAGATGTCAGGTCTCAAGGTCAAAGTCCGCAGATCGCGGCATTCCCCTATTTTGTAAAATGTATTTTTATTCCTCTGGGTGTTGCAATTGATAGCAATGATTAATATGATTGCCCTCAGTAAAAAAAGCACAAGAAACAGGAAGCAAACAGTTACAAACAGTCAGGTTCTTGGCTTCATAAGATGTCACGGGAGTCTCATAAAGTCTCGTGACACCGGCTACTGCGTGTGTAGGTCAAAGTCCGCCGATCAAAGTCCGCTGATCGCGGCATTCCCCAATTTTGTAAAATGTATTTTTATTCCTCTGGGTGTTGCAATTGATATCAATGATTAATATGATTGCCCTCAGTAAAAAAGCACAAGAAACAGCACGCAAACAGTTACAAACAGTCAGGTTCTTGGCTTCATAAGATGTCGCGGGAGTCTTATAGAGTCTCGTGGACGGCGGCTACGCGCGTGTGAAGGTCAAAAGTCCGATCAAAGATCGCGGCATTCCCCTATTTTGTAAAATGTATTTTTATTCCTCTGGGTGTTGCAATTGATAGCAATGATTAATATGATTGCCCTCAGTAAAAAAGCACAAGAAACAGGACGAAAACAGTTACAAACAGTCAGGTTCTTGGCTTCATAAGATGTCGAGTGGGCGTCGGAACTGGATGACCACAGGGCGTCGCGTAAAACAACAAAACGGAGCGGCCTTAACGGGCGGCGGTGCATCAGGCGGATTCGAACCGGCGATGCAATTCTTAAAGTGCTATATAGCACAGCGCTGCCTTTCCTATGTGTGCCACGGAGGAGACGCTGATTAATGCAGTGCTCAGTATATACATGATTAGAGTCTCGTGACACCGGCTACTGCGTGTGTAGGTCAAAGTCCGTCCGAATCCGCCGCGGCATTCCCCTATTTTGTAAAATGTATTTTTATTCCTCTGGGTGTTGCAATTGATATCAATGATGAATATGATTGCCCTCAGTAAAAAGCACAAGAAACAGGAAGCAAACAGTTACAAACAGTCAGGTTCTTGGCTTCATAAGATGTCACGGGAGTCTCATAAAGTCTCGTGACACCGGCTACTGCTGTGTGTCAAAGGTCAAAGTCCGCAGATCGCGGCATTCCCCTATTTTGTAAAATGTATTTTTATTCCTCTGGGTGTTGCAATTGATAGCAATGATTAATATGATTGCCCTCAGTAAAAAAAAAGCACAAGAAACAGGAAGCAAACAGTTACAAACAGTCAGGTTCTTGGCTTCATAAGATGTCACGGGAGTCTCATAAAGTCTCGTGACACCGGCTACTGCGTGTGTAGGTCAAAGTCCGCAGATCGCGGCATTCCCCTATTTTGTAAAATGTATTTTTATTCCTCTGGGTGTTGCAATTGATAGCAATGATTAATATGATTGCCCTCAGTTAAAAAGCACAAGAAACAGCACGCAAACAGTTACAAACAGTCAGGTTCTTGGCTTCATAAGATGTCGCGGGAGTCTTATAGAGTCTCGTGACGCCCGCTACTGCGTGTGAAGGTCAAAGTATTCCCGATCAAAGTCCGCTGATCGCGGCATTCCCCAATTTTGTAAAATGTATTTTTATTCCTCTGGGTGTTGCAATTGATATCAATGATTAATATGATTGCCCTCAGTAAAAAAGCACAAGAAACAGGACGCAAACAGTTACAAACAGTCAGGTTCTTGGCTTCATAAGATGTCACGGGAGTCTTATAAAGTCTCGTGACACCGGCTATGCTGAAGGTCAAAAGTGTGTAGGTCAAAGTCCGCAGATCGCGGCATTCCCCTATTTTGTAAAATGTATTTTTATTCCTCTGGGTGTTGCAATTGATAGCAATGATTAATATGATTGCCCTCAGTAAAAAAGCACAAGAAACAGGACGCAAACAGTTACAAACAGTCAGGTTCTTGGCTTCATAAGATGTCGCTGGGCGATCGAACTGGATGACCACACAGGCGGCGTCGCGTAAAACAACGTGAGACGGCCTTAACGGGGCGCTGGTGCATCAGGCCAGATTCGAACCGGCGATGCAATTCTTAAAGTGCTATATAGCACATTAATGCTGCCTTTCCTATGTGTGCCACGGAGGAGACGCTGATTAATGCAGTGCTCAGTATATACATGATTAGAGTCTCGTGACACCGGCTACTGCGTGTGTAGGTCAAAGTCCGCCGATCAAAGTCCGCTGATCGCGGCATTCCCCAATTTTGTAAAATGTAATTTTATTCCTCTGGGTGTTGCAATTGATATCAATGATTAATATGATTGCCCTCAGTAAAAAAGCACAAGAAACAGGACGCAAACAGTTACAAACAGTCAGGTTCTTGGCTTCATAAGATGTCACGGGAGTCTCATAAAGTCTCGTGACACCGGCTACTGCGTGTGTAGGTCAAAGTCCGCCGATCAAAGTCCGCTGATCGCGGCATTCCCCTATTTTGTAAAATGTATTTTTATTCCTCTGGGTGTTGTAATTGATATCAATGATGAATATGATTGCCCTCAGTAAAAAAGCACAAGAAACAGGAAGCAAACAGTTACAAACAGTTAGGTTCTTGGCTTCATAAGATGTCACGGGAGTCTCATAAAGTCTCGTGACACCGGCTACCTGCGTGTGTGTCAAGGTCAAAGTCCGCAGATCGCGGCATTCCCCAATTTTGTAAAATGTAATTTTATTCCTCTGGGTGTTGCAATTGATATCAATGATTAATATGATTGCCCTCAGTAAAAAAGCACAAGAAACAGCACGCAAACAGTTACAAACAGTCAGGTTCTTGGCTTCATAAGATGTCGCGGGAGTCTTATAGAGTCTCGTGACGCCGGCTACTGCGTGTGTAGGTCAAAGTCCGTAGATCGCGGCATTCCCCTATTTTGTAAAACGTATTTTTATTCCTCTGGGTGTTGCAATTGATAGCAATGATTAATATGATTGCCCTCAGTAAAAAAGCACAAGAAACAGGACGAAAACAGTTACAAACAGTCAGGTTCTTGGCTTCATAAGATGTCGCGGGCGATCGGAACTGGATGACCACAGGGCGGCGCCATTAAAAAACAACGCGGAGACGCCTTTAATGGGCCCTCGGTGCATCAGGCAAACAGATTCGAACCGGCGATGCAATTCTTAAAGTGCTATATAGCACAGCGCTGCCTTTCCTATGTGTGCCACGGAGGAGACGCTGATTAATGCAGTGCTCAGTATATACATGATTAGAGTCTCGTGACACCGGCTACTGCGTGTGTAGGTCAAAGTCCGCCGATCGCGGCATTCCCCTATTTTGTAAAATGTATTTTTATTCCTCTGGGTGTTGCAATTGATATCAATGATTAATATGATTGCCCTCAGTAAAAAAGCACAAGAAACAGGAAGCAAACAGTTACAAACAGTCAGGTTCTTGGCTTCATAAGATGTCACGGGAGTCTCATAAAGTCTCGTGACACCGGCTACTGCGTGTGTAGGTCAAGGTCAAAGTCAAAGTCAGATCGCGGCATTCCCCTATTTTGTAAAATGTATTTTTATTCCTCTGGGTGTTGCAATTGATAGCAATGATTAATATGATTGCCCTCAGTAAAAAAAAGCACAAGAAACAGGAAGCAAACAGTTACAAACAGTCAGGTTCTTGGCTTCATAAGATGTCACGGGGAGTCTCATAAAGTCTCGTGACACCGGCTACTCAGGTTCGTGTGTAGGTCAAAGTCCGAGGTCAAAGATCGCGGCATTCCCCTATTTTGTAAAATGTATTTTTATTCCTCTGGGTGTTGCAATTGATAGCAATGATTAATATGATTGCCCTCAGTAAAAAAGCACAAGAAACAGGACGCAAACAGTTACAAACAGTCAGGTTCTTGGCTTCATAAGATGTCAATGGGCGTCGGAACTGGATGAGTCGCGTAAAACAACGTGAGACGGCCTTAAAGTCGGTGCATCAGGCGATTCGAACCCGGCGATGCAATTCTTAAAGTGCTATATAGCACAGCGCTGCCTTTCCTATGTGTGCCACGGAGGAGACGCTGATTAAAGTGCTCAGTATATACATGATTAGAGTCTCGTGACGCGGCATACCCGTGTGTATTTTGTAAAATGTATTATTTTGTAAAATGTATTTTTATTCCTCTGGGTGTTGCAATTGATATCAATGATTAATATGATTGCCCTCAGTAAAAAAAGCACAAGAAACAGGAAGCAAACAGTTACAAACAGTCAGGTTCTTGGCTTCATAAGATGTCACGGGGAGTCTCATAAAGTCTCGTGACACCGGGCTACTGCGTGTAGGTCAAAGTCCGCAGATCGCGGCATTCCCCTATTTTGTAAAATGTATTTTTATTCCTCTGGGTGTTGCAATTGATAGCAATGATTAATATGATTGCCCTCAGTAAAAAAAGCACAAGAAACAGGAAGCAAACAGTTACAAACAGTCAGGTTCTTGGCTTCATAAGATGTCACGGAGTCTCATAAAGTCTCGCGGACACCGGCTACTGCGTGTGTAGGTCAAAGTCCGCGAGATCGCGGCATTCCCCTATTTTGTAAAATGTATTTTTATTCCTCTGGGTGTTGCAATTGATAGCAATGATTAATATGATTGCCCTCAGTTAAAAAAGCACAAGAAACAGCACGCAAACAGTTACAAACAGTCAGGTTCTTGGCTTCATAAGATGTCGCGGGAGTCTTATAGAGTCTCGTGGACGCCGGCTACCGCGTGTGAAGGTCAAAGTCCGGCCGATCAAAGTCCGCTGATCGCGGCATTCCCCAATTTTGTAAAATGTATTTTTATTCCTCTGGGTGTTGCAATTGATATCAATGATTAATATGATTGCCCTCAGTAAAAAAAAAAGCACAAGAAACAGGACGCAAACAGTTACAAACAGTCAGGTTCTTGGCTTCATAAGATGTCACGGAGTCTCATAAAGTCTCGTCGTGACACCGGCTACGCGTGTGAAGGTCAAAGTCCGCAGATCGCGGCATTCCCCTATTTTGTAAAATGTATTTTTATTCCTCTGGGTGTTGCAATTGATAGCAATGATTAATATGATTGCCCTCAGTAAAAAAGCACAAGAAACAGGACGCAAACAGTTACAAACAGTCAGGTTCTTGGCTTCATAAGATGTCGCGGGCGATCGGAACTGGATGACCACAGGGCGGCGTCGCGTAAAACAACGTGAGACGGCCTTAACGGCGGCTGGTGCATCAGGCCAGATTCGAACCGGCGATGCAATTCTTACACTGCTATATAGCACAGCGCTGCCTTTCCTATGTGTGCCACGGACGAGACGCTGATTAATGCAGTGCTCAGTATATACATGATTAGAGTCTCGTGACACCGGCTACTGCGTGTGTAGGTCAAAGTCCGCCGATCAAAAGTCCGCCCTGATCGCGGCATTCCCCAATTTTGTAAAATGTAATTTTATTCCTCTGGGTGTTGCAATTGATATCAATGATTAATATGATTGCCCTCAGTAAAAAAGCACAAGAAACAGGACGCAAACAGTTACAAACAGTCAGGTTCTTGGCTTCATAAGATGTCACGGGAGTCTCATAAAGTCTCGTGACACCGGCTACTGCGTGTGTAGGTCAAAGTCCGCCGATCAAAGTCCGCTGATCGCGGCATTCCCCTATTTTGTAAAATGTATTTTTATTCCTCTGGGTGTTGTAATTGATATCAATGATGAATATGATTGCCCTCAGTAAAAAAAGCACAAGAAACAGGAAGCAAACAGTTACAAACAGTCAGGTTCTTGGCTTCATAAGATGTCACGGGAGTCTCATAAAGTCTCGTGACACCGGCTACTGCGTGTGTAGGTCAAAGTCCGCAGATCGCGGCATTCCCCAATTTTGTAAAATGTAATTTTATTCCTCTGGGTGTTGCAATTGATATCAATGATTAATATGATTGCCCTCAGTAAAAAAGCACAAGAAACAGCACGCAAACAGTTACAAACAGTCAGGTTCTTGGCTTCATAAGATGTCGCGGGAGTCTTATAGAGTCTCGTGACGCCGGCTACTGCGTGTGTAGGTCAAAGTCCGTAGATCGCGGCATTCCCCTATTTTGTAAAACGTATTTTTATTCCTCTGGGTGTTGCAATTGATAGCAATGATTAATATGATTGCCCTCAGTAAAAAAGCACAAGAAACAGGACGAAAACAGTTACAAACAGTCAGGTTCTTGGCTTCATAAGATGTCGCGGGCGATCG
The DNA here is from genome assembly GCF_017589495.1 of Alosa alosa. NCBI lineage: Eukaryota > Metazoa > Chordata > Actinopteri > Clupeiformes > Clupeidae > Alosa > Alosa alosa. Next base: position 13,451 of record NW_025962419.1, read on the forward strand.
GAACTGGATGACCACAGGGCGGCGTCGCGTAAAACAACGTGAGACGGCCTTAACGGCGGCCGGTGCATTAGGCCGGATTCGAACCGGCGATGCAATTCTTAAAGTGCTATATAGCACAGCGCTGCCTTTCCTATGTGTGCCACGGAGGAGACGCTGATTAATGCAGTGCTCAGTATATACATGATTAGAGTCTCGTGACACCGGCTACTGCGTGTGTAGGTCAAAGTCCGCCGATCGCGGCATTCCCCTATTTTGTAAAATGTATTTTTATTCCTCTGGGTGTTGTAATTGATATCAATGATGAATATGATTGCCCTCAGTAAAAAAGCACAAGAAACAGGAAGCAAACAGTTACAAACAGTTAGGTTCTTGGCTTCATAAGATGTCACGGGAGTCTCATAAAGTCTCGTGACACCGGCTACTGCGTGTGTAGGTCAAAGTCCGCAGATCGCGGCATTCCCCTATTTTGTAAAATGTATTTTTTATTCCTCTGGGTGTTGCAATTGATAGCAATGATTAATATGATTGCCCTCAGTAAAAAAAAGCACAAGAAACAGGAAGCAAACAGTTACAAACAGTCAGGTTCTTGGCTTCATAAGATGTCACGGGAGTCTCATAAAGTCTCGCGTGACACCGGCTACTGCGTGTGTAGGTCAAAGTCCGCAGATCGCGGCATTCCCCTATTTTGTAAAATGTATTTTTATTCCTCTTGGTGTTGCAATTGATAGCAATGATTAATATG
>NW_025962420.1:0-14166 GCF_017589495.1 Alosa alosa
CAATAGGACAGTGAAGATAGACAGGAAGTGAGTGGGAGAGGATGGGGGGGGATCGGGACATAGCCGCAGGTCGGATTCGAACCTGGGTCCCCGATGGGCACTTGGACCAGATGGTACATGGGCGAGGCTGTAGCCTGTTATGCCGCCACAGCCCACCATCTTGAATTTAGTCACAATAAATTGACGGCGAGTACAAATGATCATTCCTGAATTCCCGAATGGTAAACTTCCTGGAAGGTACTGTCTATGATAATGAACTTTCAACACTTTTAGGTCAATATCACACGAACTTCTCCTTTTGTTATTGGCTTTAATGCAGCAATACGTCGACTTCATCCTCAATGTCACACTATTTTTCTGCACAGCAACCTAACCCGGCATACAGCAGAAATATTTGAAGAAATACAAAATAAACAGCATCGTCTTTGGAGAACACCAGAATCAGGCTTGTCGTTTTCTGACTTAGTGGAAAGGCTTGGATTGTGAGTAGACTATGCATAGAAAGTTGTTGTTTGTATGTCTGCAAGTTAAATCATTTTGTTCAGTTTCAGACTGAGCATTGTGTGGAGTTTGTTTTAAAAACAACTAAAACTAGATGTGTTCATCTGTTCATGGGGCCTTACATAAAAATAATTTATGTGTACATTTAGTGGCATTACACCAACAAGGATTCCGGGACACTGAAAGACCGGGGTACACAAAACTTGGTGACATGTACCCCATATGGATAGCATGGAACCGTCATTTTTTCGTTTTCATCTGCAGCCCCAGCTGGACTGGACCCCGAAAGGAGGGTAGGGCGACACAGTTCTCTGTGAATCTTTTATGGTATGTTGGTCTCAAGGGCCCACATAAACCTGGCTCATAATCACTCATTTGTGATTTGCCCCCGGTAAAAATGAAAATCAGTAGGATTAAAAGAAAGCCAAAATAAATATTCATCATCATCATCATCATGGCTGCATTTTCAGTATTGGCTAGAAGTAGTCGTTTATTCACTAGATGGCGATCATTGCAGTGAGGCGTAATTTTGTTGGAAGTTAAAAGTGGGTTGGAAAAAACAATGGGCGTTTCATACAAGGACTGTAATTTACGCGAGCGAACATCTAATAAGGATAGGGCCGATGTTCATGAAGTGTAATTCCATTTCTTCTTGAAGCCATAAATAAATCTGAGGATGTTTATCGGACATGCTTAGTTTTTACCAGGTACGATTAATCTTGTAATATCAATAAGGACCTAGGTAATGTTACCGTTAAGCGTTGGTTGAGTGATGGAGGCATTTGATTTATTGCATTTTGTAGAAAACTATAAATGTGGTTATACCAAGCAAATGTATAGCAGCACTGTTTTGTATCTTTCGACCGTCATTTATTGCACGTGCTACAAAATCATTCATGCAATGGAAGATTTACCAACGTTACACGGTCTGATACAGTTTGCCTCTCGATGCGTGAGACTGAGGCGCCTGTTTATTTTGTTTTAAGTGCGTGCAGGGGTGAGAGGGGGAATCGATGTGCTTTGATTACAGCTTGGTAGTTGTAGTCTGTGAAATTAAAAAGCACGTGTGTGTGAAGTATCAAACAATGACACCTTCATTTCATTATGGCTGTTTTAGCAAAAACACCTTAAGCTACTGTGTAGTGGGTCCCATTTAGAAGTGGCTACTTCATTCGGCGCTTTCCTTGACTCATGGGAGCTACGTGAATGTTATTAGAACTTTTAAGCATACGATATGACAGTTTAAGTCCGCTTGATACTGTAAGGGCATTAAGCCATTGGTTTCAAAGGAGATTTTATTTGTGTAAGCCAGCATAGCCTATTGACAATTTATGTTGTCAATAGGCCTACCTTATAATCCTACCTGTAGCTTAGGAAGCTAACAACTTTCTATTGGGATCTAGTTTGTTAGTTACCGTTTTGTCATAACTCCCTGATGCATTTTGCATTTAGAATATGAAGCGTGTATATCTCAATCGGAAAATTAAACAATATCCCGGTGCCTATGGACTAGGCTGGGAGACCAGCCTGATCTGCCCGCTATTTATTTTTTGATTTCTTAAAAGATTGAGCTTGGTCTGATGAAAGCCAGACTAGCCATGGACCTCAGTTAAACAATGCAAGGGAACATGAATCAGCCTATATTTGCACTAACAATAACAGGACAAAACTCTTCAACTTTGGCCCGTTAAAAATGTGTATGAACAGTCTAGCTGACGCATTTCATCAAGGCCCATTTGGACATGTCAGTTATTTGCACCACTGGTTAGATGTAAAACAGCATTTTCGTTTCAGACTAGGCTACTGTTACTTAATTTGTGCATTAACAATAGCGTTTCCAGACTACTGTTACTTAATTTGTGCATTGACAATAAAAGTATTACATGAACTAAAGATGACTAAAATCTTATGTAGAAGAAGAAACATTCACAAAAAAATCCATCCATCCAAAATGACCTTGTTTTTGATAGCTGTTGAAAACGGCATGGAACTGACAGAGATGTTTTTGTTTATAAATACATAAAAATAAATAAATAAATAACATTATGCTGATACCTTTTGCTTTTCCCAAATACAATGTAGCCTACAGGTGTAAGTGACCTTTCATCAATCCAGTTGCAATGGATGAACTGTGATGAACTGCCCTACTTGTGATTGTTTAGAGATTTTAAAGGTTTTATAACAATTCTACATCTTCTTTGGCTATTCTACAATCTATTCACCTTTTCAGCACCAGTAGGGTACTTTCTGTGCAGCCGCACACACACTCAGGCATGCCAAACAAGCATACACAAAAAAGTTTCAAGAGTGGGGGATGGAGTAAAATATGGAGACAAATTGAAGTGTGATTTATTTTCGCGGAACGGATGTACAGGACTGAGCGGCGGTCATATTTTGTACCGCTATGCGGTACATCTAGTTGACTTTGTACCGGTAAGGTTTGATGGTTTTGTTTTAATACTAATGTACACCGTTCCTGAAAAGATTTGGAATTTGATTATTTATCTAGCAGGAGTTGACCTGTGGTGACCTTGACCTGCTTTTGCTCCAAAATGATCCTATAAAAAGTTTGTTGTGCTATTGTAGATATTTTCATGAATTGTTACATAATCCAAAGCAATTTTGTGTGTTCTCCATATCCTAGTTATTCATATAACTTGTTCTTGACCATGCATTGTGGACAAGAAATGTAATGCTGGTAACAATTCAGTGGCCAGCATTCGGATAGCAGCCAATTACCAGACCAGTTAAATTAAGTTTGACTAAAACTCAAGCAAGGCCTCAGGACCAGATCATGAGCAGCCAGCCATAGGACCAGCCTATCAGCCAGCTCCGAAAAGATGAGAAAGGTTTGATGGTTTTGTTTTAATGTACACCGTTCCTGAAAAGATTTGGAATTTGATTATTTATCTAGCAGGAGTTGACCTGTGGTGACCTTGACCTGCTTTTGCTCCAAAATTATCCTATAAAAAGTTTGCTGTGCTATTGTAGATATTTTCATGAATTGTTACATAATCCAAAGCAATTTTGTGTGTTCTCCATATCCTAGTTATTCATATAACTTGTTCTTGACCAACGATTGTGGACAAGAAATGTAATGCTGGTAACAATTCAGTGGCCAGCATTCGGATAGCAGCCAATTACCAGACCAGTTAAATTCATTCATTCAGAACCTCATGACCAGCCCGCTAGCAGCCAGCCCCAGGACCAGCCGATGAGCAGCAAGCCGCAGCACCAGCCGATGAGCAGCCAGCCATAGAACCAGTCATTGAGCAGCCGGACATTGGACTATACCGTCAACATCTTGCAAATGACAACATATGGATGTCAAAAAATGGTAGAATTGAATGGTCTTCCTGCTCAAGAAATGAACCCCACTGCATGGCTGCCAATGTGATTCGGATGCTACCAGGACCTACACGCTTGGCAGTCACTCATGCACAAGACATCAATTCTTCTTTTTACCTTTTCATGCCATCCCCTATCAAAAAATACATATGCAATACACACACAGTGAGACTCTGCCCCTCATGTGTGGTATAGTCTGTTATAAAATTGCTGTGTTCAATGGCTTCAATGTGTTGTTCAGACAGATGTTATTGAGTATGTTCCATTTCTAATGAAATTTTAATTTGCAATAATGTCACGTTTTTACATGGCATAGGCCTATATGCAGTTGTTTGATTGCACGCATGTTAGCATTTTGCAAGGTCTATTTTCTTACGTCTGTCTGTCCCACCTTCAACACTTTACATATTGCCTTCAGCCGCGCAGCCTCAGGTCAGCTCACTTCACTTGATCAGTTCTTGGCGAATGGTAGTGTCACACAAAGTTAGCTAAACTGCTAGAATGAGCAACAAAAAACAAGCATCTTTAGCAGGTCACTGGTCAGAGTGTTCGAGAGCCGCTGCAGAGATTTCTTACTGAAAAAGTCACGCTGCACATTTTAGTGATGAGGACTGGGTGCCAAAACTTGCTTACCTGTGGCATATTAGGGTTGCTTAATTACCTCAACCTGTCACTCCAGGGGAGAATGACAACTGTCTTTAAACTGGCAGATAAAGTCGCTGCATTTAAAGCCAAGCTTGATTTGTGGGAGCGAATGGGGACGGGGTGTATTTGATATGTTCCAAACAGTAGTGGGGTTTTGGGAGAGACTGAGGCAGGGCCCTTTTCTCTCGCAGCTGGTCTTGCGATCACCTTGTTGCTTTCAAATGAGTTTGAGTGTTAGGCTACTTCCCATCCTCCAAAGATCTACGGCAAACCAATGAGTGGGTCCGCAACCCATTTGTCAATATCCCGAATAGTCATAACTTGTCAGCGCATGGGAGGAAGAGCAGTTGATCGAAATTGCAAATGACGGTGGTCTTAAGAGTGTGTAAAAGGAAACCTCTCTGGCGGGTTTTGGATCAAAACCAAAGCAGAATATCGAGATAGCCGTAAAAGCACTGAAAACGTTGCTACCATTTCCCACCAATATTATCTATGCGAGGGCGGGTTTTCTGCAATGACTGCAATTATATAAGACCAAATTGCGCAATCGACTGGACATTTCAAACACACTGAGGGTGTCACTGTCTTCCATCACCCCTGATGGAACCTTCTTGTTGCTGGGAAACAAGCACATGGCTCCCACTGATTATATTTGTAATGCACGTTTTAGTTCCATTTGTTCCCATATTTTGTTAAGCATGTTCACACTTGATAGATGTAGCTTCAAGTTGATCAATTTTCATAGTTCATATTGTTCAATTTTCACTTCTTCAAGTTCACGTTTTTCACATTTTTAAGAGTTCGTTACCTTCACTGTTAACTGGAGCTAGTTCTTTTCAAGTAATGCATGCACAACACATATGGAACATGGATCCCCCCCGGTCCGTGAAAAAAAAATGGGAATCAAACCGGTCCATGGTACATAAAAGGTTGGGGACCCCTGCATTAGACTATAATCTAATGCAAATACTCGCTGACGTTGACAATATCGCTCTGATAAAGTGGCTCACACGCACACTAGCTCCGGTTTTGCACGCACTGATTCATATGCGCTGTAGCTGGAAAGTTTTGTTTAAAGCATGACCTTTTTTCGACTTGGGGATGACATATGACATGTCTGCCATCTAGTGGAGTGGAGGTCGAACGAAATATGACACCCTATTTGACTAAATCGGCCGTTTTATTCAGTACCGCATCTTGTCGACAAAAGTCGACCGTGGCGCCTAGAGGGTTAACATTGTCCAATTCCTTATTAATTATTATGTAATGTTATGTTATCCCTGACTCTGTGGCTTAAGTCTAGTTGCCTGATGGCTAATGTCCTTTGCGATAGCTAGCTAGCTGAAGGCTGAAGTAGTTCAGTTCGCTATTGATTTGAATTATGGAGCAGCAGAGGGTATGACGTATAAGCAAACAGAAATCAGGTGTAAAGCCTGTCAATTTAAATGTGCATGTCGCTATGAAATCATTAAAACCTGCGTGTTTTTAACTTTACTGGTTCCATAAACACCATATTTCCACATTACCACATTGTTCCATGGTTCCATATCAGGGCTCTACAGTGCGCCCATTTCTTTCGCACATTACGATAAAAAATGATGCCGTCGCGAGTGCAAAAAATATTTAGGCGCACTGGTGCGAATGACTTCTAACCATGTCAATGTTTGTCTACAAAATACACGCAACATCGAGAAACATTACAGGTGCAAACCATAGAATCAGCGTTCTTCGAATGCAGCATAAAAACTACACCTCCCATCAGCGTTAGCAGTTTTTCGTTGTGACTTCGCTAGTAATTAAACTTCTATCAAGTCCAAGCAGAAAAGCGGAAAGTTAGACTAGCCAGCCAAGATGCAAAGATGGAAGAAATTAGTTCTTCTATCCACCGAATTCATTGGATATAGGAGGAACAGGATGAGATTCTGAGAATGCAGTGAGAGAAGGAAAGTAACCTAACATGCCTTTTAGCCCAGTTGGCGTATTGGCTGCAATATGCAAAATATAGCTGTAGCGAACCGGCACAAAAGTAGCCTCCCTTAATACTCCCATTTTATTCCAAGGTAGAAGCGCTACTGACAACTCCAGGCTTCCACGCATGCTTGTTTGTTTACACGAATACAAGCTGAAGTGCAAAACGAAAGTAGGCCTAACGTTTGCCTACTGCCCCTATCAATGCAGATATTTCAAATAAAAACAAAGTATAACACATATATCCTTGATTAGCCTATGCTGGGTTTTGTGGAAGAGAAAATGGACTGTTTTAGTAGTAGTATTAGGCAATATGCAGTCAGATAGGTCATCATGGGCATATTTGGTTTAGCTATAGATGTATTCACAAATAAATAAATTAGCCTACATTTGGCAGGTTACTTGATATACAGGCTAAATGCAAATATGGCAATGTATTATATTATTTTACATTAACAAAATGTAGGAAAATAGAACAGACTGAAAATAAAGTAGGCACTGATCTTTAAAATCCTGTTTCCCTTTCTTAGCCTAAATGTTGTCAGTCATTCTTAATATTACTTGAATTGGTGCACTGGCATGTTTAACTGTTAGCTGCAGTATAATGTTAGATTATGTGTAAGTTAAGTACAGAACTGACTGTCGCCCAAATTTTGTCTGTGCTCTTAAATTTTTAAGCAGAGCACAAGTGCTCCTGAAAAAAAATGTTAGTGTAGAGCCCTGCATATCCTACCACCCTGCCCCAGGCTATTTCAGCCACCTTCTCATTTGATATTTGATGGAACTGGCTACAGAGAAAAGCAGTCTTCAAAGACAACCATTTTAATCCTGACCTCCCCAGAGGTTCAAAAGGGTGCCGACACAGTGCATTCAGCACCAGCGGCAAGTCCCAGGAAGGTATCATCCTTCTTTGAGGGGGCCTCAGTCGCTGAGCACCCTGGGTAATGTTACCGTTAGCGTTGGTTGAGTGATGGAGGCATTTGATTGATTGCATTTGTAGAAAACTATAAATGCGGTTATACCAAGCAAATGTATAGCAGCACTGTTTGTATCGTTCGCAGTACCCCAGGAAGTGACTGACACATTATCAGAGCTGAGCCATGCTCTTCAGAATGCCAGACAGCAAGAAACTCCTCCCCCACCAATCCAATTTGAAAAAGGAGGTGGAAGAGGGCGTCCATACATTTCGATAAACAAAGAGTATCTACAACAACTGGTAGAGTTTGGAATGCCCATGAACAGAATTGCCGATTTAGTTGGGGTTTCGCGTGCCACACTGTACCGCCGTATGGCTGAGGATAACCTCTCTGCACGGGGACAGTACAGTCCATGTTCAGATGCAGAGCTCGATGCACTGGTCACGGCAATTAAAAGCGAAGATCCACATGCAGGATACAGAAAAGTAAAGGGACTACTTTTGGCTCTTGGGCATCGAGTTCAGTGGCTACGTGTTAAAGCCTCTATGCATCGAGTCGACAGCCTCGGCATTCTGACCCGTATGAGGCAGATGGGATGTGTCGTGAGGAGAAGATACTCCGTGCCATGCACTAAGTATACATCTATCAAGTGTGAACATGCTTAACAAAATATGGGAACAAATGGAACTAAAAGCGTGCATTACGAATATAATCAGTGGGAGCCATGTGCTTGTTTCCCTGCAACAAGAAGGTTCCATCAGGGGGTGATGGAAGACAGTGACACCCTCAGTGTGTTTGAAATGTCCAGTCGATTGTGCAATTTGGTCTTATATAATTGCAGTCATTGCAGAAAACCGGCCTCGCAGATAGATCGTGGTGGGGAAATGGTAGCAGCGTTTTTCAGTGCTTTTCACGGCTATCTCGGGATATTCTGCTTTGGTTTTGATCAAAACCCGCCAGAGAGGTTTCTTATATACACTCTTAAGACCACCGTCATTTGCAATTTCGATCAACTGCTCTTCCTCCCTGCTGACAAGTTATGACTATTCGGGATATTGACAAATGGGTTGCGGACCCACTCATTGGTTTGCCGTAGATCTTTGGAGGATGGGAAGTAGCCTAACGCTCAAACTCATTTGAAAGCGCAACAAGGTGATCCCAGCGCACCAGCTCGCGAGAGAAAGGGCCCTGCCTCAGTCTCTCCCAAACCCCCACTACTGTTTGGAACATATCAAATACACCCCGTCCCCATTCGTCTCCACAAATCAAGCTTGGCTTTAAATGCAGCGACTTTATCTGCCAGTTTAAAGACAGTTGTCATTCTCCCCTGGAGTGACAGGTTGAGGTAATTAAGCAACCCGAATATGCCACACAGGTAAGCAAGTTTTGGCACCCAGTCCTCATCACTAAAATGTGCAGCGGTGACTTTTTTCAGTAAGAAATCTCTGCAGCGGCTCTCGAACACTCTGACCAGTGACCTGCTAAAGATGCTTGTTTTTTGTTGCTCATTCTAGCAGTTTAGCTAACTTTGTGTGACACTACCATTCGCCAAGAACTGATCAAGTGAAGTGAGCTGACCTGAGGCTGCGCAGCGCTGAAGGCAATATGTAAAGTGTTGAAGGTGGGACAGACAGACGTAAGAAAATAGACCTTGCAAAATGCTAACATGCGTGCAATCAAACAACTGCATATAGGCCTATGCCATGTAAAAACGTGACATTATTGCAAATTAAAATTTCATTAGAAATGGAACATACTCAATAACATCTGTCTGAACAACACATTGAAGCCATTGAACACAGCAATTTTATACCAGACTATACCACACATGAGGGGCAGAGTCTCACTGTGTGTGTATTGCATATGTATTTTTTGATAGGGGATGGCATGAAAAGGTAAAAAGAAGAATTGATGTCTTGTGCATGAGTGACTGCCAAGCGTGTAGGTCCTGGTAGCATCCGAATCACATTGGCAGCCATGCAGTGGGGTTCATTTCTTGAGCAGGAAGACCATTCAATTCTACCATTTTTTGACATCCATATGTTGTCATTTGCAAGATGTTGACGGTATAGTCCAATGTCCGGCTGCTCAATGACTGGTTCTATGGCTGGCTGCTCATCGGCTGGTGCTGCGGCTTGCTGCTCATCGGCTGGTCCTGGGGCTGGCTGCTAGCGGGCTGGTCATGAGGTTCTGAATGAATGAATTTAACTGGTCTGGTAATTGGCTGCTATCCGAATGCTGGCCACTGAATTGTTACCAGCATTACATTTCTTGTCCGCAATGCGTGGTCAAGAACAAGTTATATGAATAACTAGGATATGGAGAACACACAAAATTGCTTTGGATTATGTAACAATTCATGAAAATATCTACAATAGCACAGCAAACTTTTTATAGGATAATTTTGGAGCAAAAGCAGGTCAAGGTCACCACAGGTCAACTCCTGCTAGATAAATAATCAAATTCCAAATCTTTTCAGGAACGGTGTACATTAAAACAAAACCATCAAACCTTTCTCATCTTTTCGGAGCTGGCTGATAGGCTGGTCCTATGGCTGGCTGCTCATGATCTGGTCCTGAGGCTTGCTTGCGTTTTGCGTCAAACTTAATTTAACTGGTCTGGTAATTGGCTGCTATCCGAATGCTGGCCACTGAATTGTTACCAGCATTACATTTCTTGTCCACAATGCATGGTCAAGAACAAGTTATATGAATAACTAGGATATGGAGAACACACAAAATTGCTTTGGATTATGTAACAATTCATGAAAATATCTACAATAGCACAACAAACTTTTTATAGGATCATTTTGGAGCAAAAGCAGGTCAAGGTCACCACAGGTCAACTCCTGCTAGATAAATAATCAAATTCCAAATCTTTTCAGGAACGGTGTACATTAGTATTAAACAAAACCATCAAACCTTACGGTACAAAGTCAACTAGATGTACCGCATAGTGTACAAAATATGACCCGCTCAGTCCTGTACATCCGTTCAGAAAATAAATCACACTTCAATTTGTCTCCATATTTTACTCCATCCCCACTCTTGAAACTTTTTGTGTATGCTTGTTTGGCATGCCTGAGTGTGTGTGTGCGGCTGCACAGAAAGTACCCTACTGGTGCTGAAAAGGTGAATAGATTGTAGAATAGCCAAAGAAGATGTAGAATTGTTATAAAACCTTTAAAATCTCTAAACAATCACAAGTAGGGCAGTTCATCACAGTTCATCCATTGCAACTGGATTGATGAAAGGTCACTTACACCTGTAGGCTACATTGTATTTGGAAAAGCAAAAGGTATCAGCATAATGTTATTTATTTATTTATTTTTATGTATTTATAAACAAAAACATCTCTGTCAGTTCCATGCCGTTTTCAACAGCTATCAAAAAACAAAGGTCATTTTTGGATGGATGGATTTTTGTGAATGTTTCTTCTTCTACATAAGATTTTAGTCATCTTTAGTTCATGTAATACTTTATTGTCAATGCACAAATTAAGTAACAGTAGTCTGAAACGTTATTGTTAATGCACAAATTAAGTAACAGTAGCCTAGTCTGAAACGAATGCTGTTTTTACATCTAACCAGTGGTGCAAATAACTGACATGTCCAAATGGCCTTGATGAAATGCGTCGCTAGACTGTTCATACACATTTTAACGGGCCAAAGTTGAAGAGCTTTGTCCGTTATTGTTAGTGCAATATAGGCTGATTCATGTTCCCTTGCATTGTTTTAACTGAGGTCCATGGCTAGTCTGGCTTTCATCAGACCAAGCTCAATCTTTTAAGAAATCAAAAATAAATAGCGGGGCAGATCAGGCTGGGTTCACCCAGCCTAGTCCATAGGCACCCGATATTGTTTAATTTTTCCGATTGAGATATACACGCTCTGGCTATTCTAAATGCAAAAATGCATCAGGGAGTTATGACAAAACGGTAACTAACAAACTAGATCCTAATAGAAAGTTGTTAGCTTCCCTAAGCTACAGGTAGGATTATAAGGTAGGCCTATTGACAACATAAATTGTCAATAGGCTATGCTGGACACAAATAAAATCTCCTTTGAAACCAATGGCTTACGCCTTTACAGTATCAAGCGGACTTAAACTGTCATATCGCGGGCGAAAAGTTCTAATAACATTCACGCAGCTCCATGAGTCAAGGAAAGCGCAAATGAAGTAGCCACTTCTAAATGGGACCCACTACACAGTAGCTTAAGGTGTTTTGCTAAAACAGCCATAATGAAATGAAGGTGTCATTGTTTGGATACTTCACACGCGATGCTTTTAATTTCACAGACTACAACTACCAAGCTGTAATCAAAGCACATCGATTCCTCTCACACCCTGCACGCACTTAAAACAAAATAAACAGGCGCCTCAGTCTCACGCATGTATAGGCAAAACTGCATCAGACCGGTGTAACGTTGGTAAATCTTCCATTGCACAGAATGATTTTTGTAGCACGTGCAATAAATGACAGTCGAAGATACAAACAGTGCTGCTATACATTTGCTTGGTATAACCGCATTTATAGTTTTCTACAAAATGCAATAAATCAAATGCCTCCATCACTCAACCAACGCTTAACGGTAACATTACCTAGGTCCTTATTGATATTACAAGATTAACGTACCTGCAGTAAAACCAAGCATGTCCGATAAACATCCTCAGATTTATTTTCGCTTCAAGAAGAAATGGAATTACACTTCATGTGAACATCGCCCCTATCCTTATTAGATGTTCAGCAGGTAAATTACAGTCCTTGTATGAAGCGTCCATTGTTTTTTCCAACCCCTTTTAACTTCCAACAAAATTACGTCTCACTGCAACGATGCGCCATCTAGTGGACAAACGACTACTTCTCGCCAATACTGAAAATGCAGCCATGATGATGATGATGAATATTTATTTTGGCTTTCTTTTAATCCTACTGATTTTAATTTTTTTGGGAGGGGGGGCAAATCACAAATGAGTGATTATGAGCCAGGTTTATGTGGGCCCTTGAGACCAACATACCATAAAAGATTCACAGAGAACTGTGTCTGCCCTACCCTCCTTCGGGGGTCCAGTCCAGCTGGGGCTGCAGATGAAAACGAAAAATGACGGTTCCATGCTATCCATATGGGGTACATGCTCACCAAGTTTTGTGTACCCGGTCTTTCAGTGTCCGAAAGGAATCCTTGTTAGTGTAATGCCACTAAATGTACACATAAATTATTTTATTGTAAGGCCCCCATGAACGAAAGTACACAAAACTTGGCATGCATTCAGAGGGTGTCATAATGATCCTACACTTTTAATTTTGTGCAGTTTTGACCTTGTCAGCCAGAGATATTGAGATGAAACACCTAATTTTTATGCTTTTAATTTTTAACTAGGTGGCGCTATACATGAAATAAGTGGTAATGGGATGGGTTGACATGCCCCTTAAGACCAACATACAAAAAAGGTGGACCTCCTAGGCCCCACGGTTCTCGAGATATTCACAGAAAACTGTCTCCGGCCACCTACAGGCCAGTTGGTGTATAGTAACATAAATTAATTTATTGTGTGGCCCCCATGAACGGAATTCCACAAAACTTGGCGTGCATACAGAGGGTGTCATAATGATCCTACACTTCCAATTTCGTGCAGTTTTGACCTATGTTAGGGTCACAGATACCTTCAATTACACCACCTCATTTTTACTTTTTTGTGTTTAACTAGGTGGCGCTATACATGAAATGAGTGGTTATGGAATGGGTTGACATGGCCCCTTGAGATCAAACATACAAAAATAATGGTCCTCCTAAACCCACGGTTCTCGAGATATTCACAGAAAACCAGGTCTGCCCTACCCTCCTTTCGGGGGTGCAGTCCAGCGTGGGGCTACAGATCCAAAACGAGCTTGATGGTTCCATGCTATCCATATGGGGTTACATGCCCACCGTTTTGTGTCTACGGTCTTTCAGTGTCCCGGGAATCGTTGGACGGAAATTGGACATCTGAAAAGAAACTGTTTAGAAACTTGTGTTCATTTTGATTTCAATTCAGTTCTCATACAATTTCAGTCTATACCCATTATTTTCAAAGAGACTGAGATAAAGGAGGCCCTATTTTCACATGCAAAACCTGAAGCAAAGTAGGCCTATTATTATTCTGGCAAAGTTTTTCATATCTATTAACTTCACTTTTTATTAAATAATGCTACCAGGGTGCGGCAATTACCGACATAAGGTGTGGTCTGGCACATGATCTAAAAATCGCTATCTTATAAATCTATTTTTATTATGCCACTGACCAAGCAAAAGCCTGGTCTACATAGCTTAAAGGTGCATATGAAACACAGCTGAAGCGCACTGTCACTTAGATGTAAGCCAGCATTCCTCTGCAGAATAAATGTCCATGGGGTTATTTAGTCAGTCATTGAACATTAAGGAAGTTTTGCTTTTTCGGGCTATATGTTTTTGCAATGGTAACCTATTGTCAGTCAATATTGAAAGTAATTAACTGTGTATATAACTGTTTTGTCGTTGACTATGACACCACAGTGAAGTTAGTTTCACTTTGTCTATATGTTTAATTAATAGACAAGTGCAGATGTATGTAGCCTATACCCTACCGGTTTTAGTAAAGAAGGCTTAGTGGAATACCTGTTCCATAATGGTCTTATGTACAAGCAGATTCCTAAAAATACACTGCTGACTATCAAAATACTGATGCGCTGTTTGAAGTTGCCCCCTGCTTGCTGTTAAAGGGAATGACAGATGTCCTCCTCATTGGTTTAAAGGATGTTAAGCCCAAAA
>NW_025962421.1:0-47429 GCF_017589495.1 Alosa alosa
TATTAAAAACATTAAAAAGGATATTATATAACGAACATATAGGATATATACAAAAGGATATATACAAAAATTTCCATAAAAGCACTTCCTTCGATTCAGAAATAGGAAGAAAAAGTAAATAAATCTTTATTAGAAAGATATTTTTATTCTAAATATGACTAAAAGAATAAGGAATTAGAGAAATATCTATCTCTTGTTATTAATAAAATAATTTTAGTTCAGAAAAAAATATTATCTTATAACTCCATCATCAAAGCTTATTAGAACTAATCATCAAAATAATTACATATCTTTTTAATTAAAAAGTTATAAAATCATATTTAAACTTACCCTGAAAGTTATCTTTATATGATGATAAGAAATATTAGACTCATACCCACTCCAATAAGAGGATAAAAACTAATAAGGATAGTGATTAGTCTATTTTCCAATTAATCAGAACACATCCAGTTATATAGAGTACTAATCAAAAATCACATATGATATGTATTGATGACCGAATATCGATATTCATCTTATACTTCTTATCAAGATAGAAAATTCATGAGATTAGATGTCTAACATTAAAGCTTGATAAACTTAGTGAAAGGTATAATATCATTTTGAAAATAAACAATACTATAACTTCTCTATTAGCTTCTGATGAGATTAAGGCTTTAGATAAGGATAACTTATATCAATGGTACTGTTTACACGGATATTGTAAATGGTATTAAGTCCAAGTCATCTGTAAAGGTTGATGGTACATAGTATAAAACTATTTTTTCAAAGACTAAAGAAGAGAATTTATTTTATATTAAAAGTTCTGTTTCAGTAGGATAGATTAAACTAGGCTGTGGAGTGTTGCAAGGTGATTCATTATCTCCACTGTTATTTGTCAGTAGCATGAATGCAGTGAGTAGAAAAATGAATCTAGCAGTACCTGAAGGATGAAAATGATAGAATCATTTCCTCTTTATGGATGACATGAAAATCATATCAGACAGCGCAGAATAGTTAAATAATCTATCCTCTGTATTTATAGAAGAAGCTGCAACTATTGGACTTGTTATTAACAAGGACAAATGTAGCTACTAGACTACTCTTAAAGAAAATCCATCTTTAAATACACGGTGGTAGGCCCTAAAGGATCTACCAATATCCTCCTAGTATAAATATCTAGGCATGTAGGAAAGCCCTACTATATAGGATAAGGCCATTAAAATTCAACTAACCGATGAATATTTTAAAAGAGTGAGGAAGCTTACATTAACTAAACTTAATGGTAGGAATATGGTTAAATCCATAAATACCTTAGCTGGAAGCCTTTTCTAGTATTCATTCGGTATAGTTAATTGGAATGAGTCGGATCTTAAGAAGATAGATGTTTAGACTAGGAAGATATTAATTTAAGATATTTATAAACTACTTATGTTAAAAAAAAGAAATATATTTCATTAACAAATAAGATGAGTCTACACTGAGAGATGTGAATACTAATGTTATTTATGTAGATATATGTGCTTTTATTTCTATTATAAAGAACTTCGATCATCTAATTTCAGATGTAATTCCTACTCTATATAGAAAAGTAGGCAATCCATAAAATATTTTGTAGATCATTGGATATTGTTTAGCGGAGTAAATGTGCATAAAATAAACGCAAGGTAATAATTAATTGATTTTTTAAAATAATAAATTTTGATAATTATAATATCTAATAACAATAATATAATTGATACTTAATATAATCATATTTTATAAAAACTATTATTGTTATATAATAAAATATCATTTATTCACTATATAATTTTTCATAATAAAAATTATACTCTAAATCAAGCTAATATAGATGAATATATCAATGATATACATTAGTTCAATAAGATAATAAATATATTTCTATATATAAGAAGTAATAAGCTCTATATAGATAATACTCATATAACATTAATTTATACAAGTGTCAAAAAACATAAACTTAAAATTTATATTAATTAATTTCAATATTAAAATAAATTTTTTAATCTAAATATTTTTTATAAATTTATTTTATTATTCTATATATATTAGATTAAAATTTAATAATTTTAAAATATAAAACAAGAATTAATATATTATAATACATTATGAAAAATTATAATACTATCATTAAAAATTAATTTATATTTCTATTAATCCATATTTTTTTTATTTTTTTTTACTGAAAATAATTCAATTTTTATCAAAATATTTAGATCAAATTTTTTATAATAAAAATTATACTCTAAATCAAACATAATAAGAAGAATAAATTATTAAAAAAAATAGATGAAAAATTTATATAATAATTAGATTAATAATATAATAATACTTATATAACTTTATTTGTTTATAAAAATATATTAACATAAATTTATAAAATATTCCATTTTTTTTAAAAAAACTTATTTATTTAAATTTTTTATTCCTTTAAAATATCGTTTACCATTAAATTTACTATTTCATATTTAGATTCATTAAAAAATAAAACATTTTCTTCCAATAATTTCAAATCAAATATAAACTACTCAACACCCCTATAATATCTCTTATTTAATCTATTTCTAATTAATTCAAGTGTCATAGGTATTGTTATTGATTCATCATTAATATTATATAATTCTTTATATCTTTCATTACATATATATTTATTTATTCTTTTAATATATTTTCTTCTATTCCATTCTTTTCTATAAGTATTTTTAAATTCAATTTTTTTCTTATATTTTTTATATAATTCTATTTCAAAACACGTAACAAAATTACAATCCTTATCTTTTAATCCCTCTTTTAAAGTCATTTTTAAAAACGGTCTATTTAATTTAATCAAAACATTTTCACCATATTTATTATCTATTTCACATTTTCTTGTTACTATATTTTCTAATTGTATCTATCCTATTATCTATACCTTTTCATATTTTTTAATATCACACATTCATAATTTACCTCGTTTTATAGTATTAAAATCTAAATCATAATATCTTTTAAACTTTTTAATAGGTATTAAATATTCATTTAATATAAAATTTCCTTCAGGTGAATAATATTCTATTTCCATTTTTTTTTCATTTTTCAAAATATTTTCCCTTTCTGTTTTTAGGCATTAATCTCAATTCTATTATCATTTTAGTTCAATACTAATCATTATATTTATATTTTTTGTATTTAATATCTCCTATTATACAATATTTTTCTGCCATATATGATTCTCATGTTCATGGTTTAATCTTACTATATATTTTATAATACTATAAAAATTTATAATGTAAAGAAGGAATATAAACAACTAAATCTAATAACTAAGGTATATAATATCTAGGCTTAATTAAAGTCAATCACTCTTCTATAATATTATTATCTTCTTCATAATCATCCTAATAATCTGTAAATATTTCATTATCTATATAATTTTCATCTGTTATATAATATTCTTCTCCTAATTCTAATGAACCAACAATTAATCTTCTATAATCTCTAAAATATTTGTCCTTACATAACCCTAATATATGCGTATTATCTGTTAAATATTCAATATATTCATTATCATTATTATCAAATTTTCTATATATACATTCTACTGTTTTGTCTTTCTATAATTTATTTGAATTTTTAAATATTTCTTTTCTTTTATTATCATCTCATATATCATTCTAATATAAAAAATTTTCACTATCACAATAATTATTATTTACATCTATAAACTATTCATCCGGAATAAATAAATAATTTCTAAAACTATCTAATCCAAATACATAGATAAATCCCATTCTTGAAATACATATAAAATTTTTCTAATTTTTATTTAATATTATATCTGTTACTGTATCTGTTTTATTATTTTCTTCCTATCTTTTATATATTATCATTTTCTATATTCTTCTTAAATCTATCATCTAAATAATTCCTTTACTACCAGATATAAGTAAAATATCATTATTAAAATCTAAAGTATATATTTCTTTTATTACTACATTCATAGTTTCTTTTAATATTAATTTATTTTCACAAACTTCTATTATATATAATAAAGATATAGATGTAGAAAATATTATTCATTTATACTATTCTACATATATACTTTTATGTATTTCTATATGTTTTTTATTTATTAATAAAAGTTCATCCATTTTATTAGTTTTTTCCTTATTTATTTTTCATAATATTATAGAAATTTTACCCGAAATAGAAACGAATTTATTATTACCTATATTTAATACTGAATTAATCTCTATATTATTTCCATGTATTAAATTATATACTAATTTTATATCATTATTTTTTATTTTTAATACAGGCATATAACCAGATGTAGTTCCTAATATAATGAGTTTTTCAGTTATTTCTATAGATAATATTTCTATATCAGCCGCTATTAATGACTAAGTATATTTTTCATTTTCTAAATCAATAGATAATATATACCCAGATGAAGAAATTCCTATTATTTTATTATTACTAATAAACTAAATTTTCATTATATAATGACCTTTAAATTCTATTCTTTTTATTATCTATCCATCTAATGTTCATACTATAATTTCACCTACAGTAGAAGAAGAAATTAAATAAGTATTATCATTATTTACATATAAATCTGTAATTTCTTTTTTATGACCTTTAAATTGCTTTAATAATAAACATGTATTAATATCTCATTTTTTAATTATACAATCATCACTACCTGTAAATAAATATCTATTTGTTCTATCAAATATAACACAATAAATAGCATTTTTATGTCCCTTTATAGCCTTTAACATAGAAAATTTTTTATAATAATTTAATTTTTCATTATTATTATTATTAAATCTATTACATTGATATGTTACTTTATATTTTTTCTATTCCTTTATTTTTAATAAATTATTATTATTTAATAGTATTTTAGATGTTTTTACTAAATCTAATAAACTATTATCTTTAATATCATAATTTAACTACATTTCTTTCATACTAAATTTGATCTTTTTATTATAAATATTTGTATACTCTAAAAATCCCTCTTTTTCTAATTTTTTTCTTATTTCATCCATTTCTTTATTATATCCTTTGTTTTTTAAATATATTGCTATTAAAAATAATAATTCATTTTCAATCTATTTTAACATTCTTATTCTTATCAATATTTTTAGTACTTTGTGTTTATAATTTTCTTAAAATTTTATATTTTAATTATATATAATATAAGTTTTTATTTTAAAATGCAAATAATGTATTAAAAATATCTGTGTTCTTTAAATAGTATTTTATTTTTTTATAAATTTCATCATCAATATTTATACATAAAAATTTATATTTTATTATTAAATCATTCAAAACATTTACAAGACCCTCAATGAATTTTTTATTTTTTATATTATAAATACAAATTCTCAAACAAGTATCTCTTAAATTTATTTTACTTTCTTTTTTTACATTTAAACAAAAAATTCTATATAAAATATTAAAATATTTATTATTTTCAATAAAACTAACATAATTATTATCAAATATATATTTAACATATTTTCTAAAATAATAAATTAAATTTTCCTAAAAATTATTATCTTCAATTCATATATATTTAAAATATAATAAATTAAAATAATAAATAATAAACATATTAATATTTTTAATATTTTCATTTTTATTATTGAATAATGTCTATAAAATTTTAAAATAATCATTTTTATTATCTTTTATTATTTTGAAATTTTTATCATTTTTTAGTAATTTATAATATTCACCATTAAATCTTTTAATATATTTTATATTTATAGAATTTTCATTTATAAAATTACTACAAGAATAAAAAAATTCATCATATTTGTTAATATAAGAGATTAATAATTGCATATAATCAAAATATTCTGATTCATTATTAATATTTTTTAATAATATCTATATTTTTTTATATACACATTCTTTAAAAATTATATTATTTTTTTTATTTTCTTTATATATTTTTTATTAATATCTTTTAATTCTTCATTTCTAAGTTTATATAATATATTATCAATTATTTTATTAATTAAATCTTTATTACTATTACATTCATTATTTTTATTTAAAATATTTATTACTAATATTATTAAATTGAACTACATTTTAATACATTTTTTTCTTATATATAAAACTTTATTTTTTCCATATATAATTTCTATTTTAATAGCCTAATTTTTTATTAATTCTTCATTTTCTTTATTTAATATTTTAACATATTTTATAATAAATTTATTCATTAATATAGTATATCCTATCATCTAATTATTAGTTGTTAATAATTCATATATTAAAAATAAATCAATTAAAAATTTTACTTTATTTTCTATTTTCTTCATATATTTTTTAATATAATTTATTATTTTAATCATATCATACTTTTTATTTTTTACTTTTTTAATTAATATTTTTAATATTTTACTTATTTCTTCATTGTCATTTATTTTCATTTTTATATTTTTAACTTAAATTTAAACGTATTAATATTTTTATAAAAAAATGTCACAATTAAATATTAATGAGAACAAAAATAGATTAGAAAACTTAATAAAAATATATAAAAATAAAAAAATAACAAAAACTATAGATTTTAATATAATAAAAGAATTAAATTAGTTAAAAAATATTTTTTATAGTGAAGATATCTCTTTAAATAGTATAATGGAAGCTCTATTAGAAATTATTATAATTTTTAATAAAATTAATCAAATATTATATAATTCTAATAAAGAATATTGAGTTTTAATAGAAGAAATAAATATCAAGACAGAAAATAGTAATAATAGTAGCAATGATTATATTATAGAAAAAATCAAAAAATCAAAATATAAAAGAATTAAAATTACAAAAAAAGAAAAAAATAATGAAATTAAAGAAAATATAGATGGAAATACAATTTAGCCTACTGCAAGTATTCAAAATATATCAAATAATATAACAGAAATTAAAAAAATTTATCTAATATTACATAGTAGTTTGATTTAACTATAGAAGAAGTAAGAAATGTTAGTTTTAATTTTGATAATCAAATAGAAGATAATACTATTGATATAGATAATAATGCTGTTGATAATACTATTAGTTTAATATAGAATGAAAATGATATATCAAATACATTATTAAAAAATAATGATGAAAATTAGTAGAAAATAATATTTGATGAAAAAATAGAAATATCTGATAAAATAATTAAATTATGATTAAAAAATACAAAAAATACATTAAAAAATTTTGAAAATATTATATTAGAATCTCAAAATAAATTTATTATAACTAAATTAGATAAATTCAATACTATATAGAATAATGATATTAACAATAATTCTATAGAAGAAGTAAGAAATATAACATATGATAGCAATATTTTTATAGAAGACGATTTTAATGAAAATATGATAGAAAATAAATCAGATAATAGTATTAGTTTAATACAGGATAATGAAAAATTTTCAGATGTTATAGAAGGAATGTCTAAAAATTAGATAGTATCAAGTTTTTTTAATTTATTAAAAATGAATAATAATATTAATTATTTATAGAATGAAGAGTTTGGAGAAATATATATAATTAAAGAATAATTTTAATTTTAATTTATATATAAATTTTCAAAATTATATTTATATTTATATGTATTTATTATTTTTAGAATATTTTTCATTTAAATATCTATTAATTCCAATCTTTTTAATTCTTAGTTATATTTGATATAAATTTAAAGTACATGGTAATGTTATAGTAATATAGACATCTTATAATAATGAATAGAGTGCACTTAAATTATCAAAAATTTTAATAGATAAAAAATTAGCTGCATGTATTAAAGTTATACCAAAAATTGATGTGTTTTATAGATGAGAAAATGAATTAGTTCAAGAAAAAATATGAATAATAAATATTATTACTCTTTTAAAAAATTATGATAGAATAGAAAATATTATTTTATTTAATCATCATGATAAATGTCCAGAAATTATTTATAGTTATATAAGTGGAGGTTATGAATTTTATTTAAAATGAATTTATAATGAAGAATTAAAATATATTAATTAATTTAATTTTTATTTATTTATTTAAAATAAACACAAATAATAAATTAAAAAAAATAAAAAAATTTAAAGAAAAATTATGGAAGATATAGAATTTTGTAAAACATGTTCTTTTCCAGTAATATATTGCAAATATAATACTAAATGCAAAGATATTAATGTAAAATAGAAAATAAATAAAATTTCTATAAGTTATGAAAAATAGAGAAATCATAAAAAAACTATTATTAAAGGATTAGATAGTGATATATTAAAAGATATGTTATTATTGATAAAAAAGAAATATGCAGGTTCAGCTGCTATAATAGATAATTATATTTTAATTGCTGGTGAAATAGATAAAGAAGAATTATTAGAATTTATTAAAAATAATAAATAAATATAATAAATTTAATTTAATAATTAATTTTTTTATTTTTTTATTTTTAAATAATAATAAATATTTATTTTTAATTTTATTATGGGTAAAAGTAAAGCATAGTTAAAAAAATTACAAGAAGAAAGAGAAAGAAGAAAACAAAAAACAGAAATAAATAAAGTAGAATAGTTAAATGAAAACTTAAAAGAAACTAAAATTAATTATAATAAGAATATTTTAGTACATGATATTTGTATATTAAATAAACAAGAAATAGGTACTCCTTTAATACATAGTTGTGATTTATAGTTATCTATACAAAATAAATATGGATTAGTTGGTGAAAATGGTTCAGGTAAATCTACTTTATTAGATTATATTTATTATAGAAAAATTAAAGAAATATCATATAATATAAAATTTTGTTTAATGGAACAAGAATTTAAAGGAACTATAGATAATCCTTTAGAAACATTATTAAAAACAACAAATTATAATGATTTAGAAGAATATGAAAAAGGTATTTTAATACATAAAGTTAAAAAAGTATTATATGGATTAAAATTTTCAGATCAACATTTAAAACTATCAACAAAAAGTTTAAGTGGAGGATGAAAAGCAAAAGTATCATTAGCTTCTGCATTAATAAGTGATGCAGATTATATATTATTAGATGAACCTACTAATCATTTAGATTCTTCATCTATAGAATATTTAATAGAATATATATAGAATTCAAATAAATGTTTTATTATTGTTTCGCATATGATAGAATTTTTAAATAGTACTGTAGATCATATTATATATATTAATAATTATAAAAATCAATTAGAATATTTTAAAGGAAATTATAATTTATTTATTAAAATTAAAGAAACTTAGGATATATAGTTGAAAAGTCAAAAAGAAAAACAAGATAGAATAATAGAACATAATATGAATTTTATAAGAAGATTTAGAGCTAATAAAAAATTATCATCTCAAGCTTAGAGTAGAATGAAAATGTTAGATAAAATGGAAAATATAGAAATAGATAAAAAAACAAAAAATTTAAAATTTAAAATAAAAACTAATTTAAATAGTAAAGAATCGATATGTTTAATTAGATTAGATAATATATCTTTTTCTTATAATGAAAATAAATTATTATTTAAAGATTTAATTTTATAGATAGATTCATATTAGAATATAGGTATTATAGGTATGAATGGTTCAGGTAAAACAACTTTAATGAATATAATAGGTGAAAGATTAAAACCTATAGATGGTAATATATTTTATGATAGAAAAGTTATTATCAAAAAATTAGAATAGCATCAAGAAAATTTTTTAAATTTAGAAGAAACTGTATATGATTTTGTATTTAATTATGTAGTTGAACATAAATTAGGTTTTGATACTAATTCTAATTAGAGATAGTAGTTATATTGTAAATTAGGAAATTTTAATTTAGTAGAATTAGCTAATAAAAAAATAAAAGAATTAAGTGGAGGTTAGAAAACAAGAATTAGTTTATTATTATTATTTTGAAAACCTGTTAATTTATTATTATTAGATGAACCTACTAATCATTTAGATAGTGGTACAACAGAATCATTAAAGGAAGCATTATTTTATTATAATGGTGCATCTTTAATTATTTCTCACGATGAAGATTTTTTAAAAGATACTTGTGATATATTTTGAAGTATAAATTCTAGAGGTAATGTAAAATAGTTTCATGAAATAAAAGAAGCTATAAAATTTGCATTTAATTATTCATCTAATGATTTAGCTATATTTGAATATAAAGAAGATGAAAATATATAGAAAACAATGAATAAAACAAATAAAAATATAGAAATAGAAAATTTTGCATATCTTAATATAATAAATAAATTTTTAGATAATGTAGAAGATAAAGAAATAATAGATTCATAGATCATAGATAGATTAATAAAATAGTTAAAATTAGTTTTAAAAAAAGAAAATGGTAAAAGTCCAGAAGCTACAACAAAAATAATAATTTTTATTTTATCTAAAATTAAATCAGTGAATAGTAATATTAATGAATGATATAATACTTGAGAAAATGTATTCAATATTTTATTATAGGATGAATCAAATAAAAAATAGATAAATTTTATTATAAACAATACAATAAAAGATGAAATAATAAAAATTAAAATAAACAAATTAATTTTCTAATTTTCTAATAATTAAATATTTTTTTCTTTTATTATATTTTTTATATAATAAAAATAAAATTATTATTATAATGATAATAACTATAAAAAATAACAAAATATTTTTTGAATTTAAATATTTATTCTATATATTAAGTTTTATTTTTTTTTTCCTATAAAAATATAATATTAATATATTTTATTTTTTCTATCTATTGCATATTATTATATAATTTATTATCATTATCTTTTATTATACTTTCTATTATTTCTTCTGTTTTTTTATAATATTTATTAAAATATTTTATATTTATATTTTTACTATTTTTTAAAATTATTATATTATCTTTATATATTTTTTTTAAACTATTTAATGAATTTATTATTTCATTTTCAAATGGTAAGTTAAATATATTTTTTTAAAAATTTCTAAAATACTGAATATTGATTCTGTAAATGAAATTTTTTCTAATTCTAATTTACTATTTTTATTTTTAATACTAATATATTTATTAATCATTTTAATTATAAATATATATGATTTTGATAATTCATCATTATTTTTATTTATTATAATATTATCGCAATAAGTTTGAGATTTTATTTTTTTTAAAATTTTTATAGTATAATTAAAATCATATTTTTCTTCCTCTAAATATTTTAAAAATGATTTTTTAATATTTGAATTATTAAATATAGGATAATAAACATCTTTATTAAATAAATCTAATAAAAAATCTATTAATTGATGATACTATTCTATATTTATTTCTTTATTATTATTTTTAATTATATTACTATAATAATATAAATTTTGTAATAAATAATATAATAAAATAATTTTTCCATTAATAAAATTTTCTTTGTTTTCTTCTACTATATTAAAAAATGATTTTATTTTTTCTATTTCAATTAAAAAATTTGTTAAATTATTTAAAATATTATCAATATTTGATTCTGTTTCAATATTATCAATATTTGATTCTGTTTCAATATCATCAATATTTTTACTTAATAATTCAATATTTATTTTAATTTTTAATATAATTTCACTCGAATTATCATATACATTATTTAAATTAATTTTATATGTATCATCTATATCTTCTTTTAATTCATATAAATTTTTTACTTCTATTTCATCACTTATTTTAATTCCATCTATAATTGATTTTAAAATTCATAAATTTATTTTATTTTTATTATTTTCAATTTTATATTTATTTATAAAATGATTTTTATTTATTAAATTTAATAAATGATTATAAAATATTTCAATATTTCATACATCCTTTTTAATAATAATTATCATACCTCATATAGTATGTAGATTTATAAACATACGATAAATTTTAAAAATTATTTCTAGATTATTATCTTCTCCATTATTATTTATTTTATTAATAAAATCAATAAAAAATATTATTTTTTTAGATATCATATCTATATTATTTTTATTTACTTTAAATATATTATATTTTAAAATTATTTCAGTACAATTATTAAAATGATTCTACATATTTTTTTAATAATTCTACTAACTATTTACTATTCTTTTTTATATTTTTTATTATTATTTGAAATTTTTTCATTATATTATTATTGTCTATATTATCATTCATTCAAATATTTATTTTTTTTCTATAATCCTATAATTTTATCTATATTTTTTTCAGTTTTTATATATAGATTTATATTATAAAATACTATAATAATTATTATTATCTTCATATTAATGTTAATTGTAATTTTAAAATAAATAATAATATTTATTTATTTTTTCGAATTTTAAATTTCTACTTTTCAACTATTTTTAGATTATATAGAATAGTATATCAGAATCTATTATATGATAATTGTAATATTTTACCAATAATTAATTTATAATTACGTTGTTTTTATTATTATTTAACAATAATATTTGTATTTTCAATTATAAAGTTATATTTAAGATATATTAGTATTATAGAATATATCAATTAATATAGATAGGCATTGTTATATATATTTGATATCTTAACAATAAAAAATTTATTCAATAGTGTAAATATTTTAGAATAAATTAAAAAAAAGATAAAGATAGAATTTTTAATTAAAATTTTTATATTATATTTTATTTTTATATATAAAAATTTACTTAAAATTAAATTATATGAAAGATATAAGTAAATTAATCGATGAAAAATTAGAAAATAATACGAAAATTATTAATAAAAATGTAAATATACATTTTTTTGATGTTGATAAACTTGATACTGAATATATAGTTTATAATAAAGTATGATCTAAATTTAATAATAATAATCTTTATTCTAATTAGATAAAAGATGATATTTCTAATGATAATATTATAATTAAAAATATAAATTGAGATTTAAATAATAATAATAAGTTAATAGCTTTTAGAACTTCAACATTTAGTAATCTAAAAATTAAAAATATAGAAAATTAGAAAATAGCAATATTAACATCAGGCGGATTATGCCCAGGATTAAATTCTGTAATAGTAGAAATTGCAAGAACTCTTTCAATTTTTTATAATATAAAAAATATTAATGGAATATTAAATGGATATTCCGGATTATCAGATAAAAAATCTAAAATCTTAGATTTAAATGAAATATTATATACTAATATCTGTAGAGAAGGAGGAACTATTTTAAAAACAAAAAGAGGAGATTTTAATCTTGAAAAAATAATATCAATGCTAAAAGAATAGAATTATACATAGTTATATATCATTGGTGGTGATGGTACTTCTAGAGCATTAGAATTAATAATTAATGAAATTAAAAAAAATAATCTTAAAATATAGACATGTTTAATACCTAAAACAATAGATAATAATTTTGGTTTAATCGATCAATCTTTTGGTTTTGATTCTTCTATTTCAAATTCTGTTAAAGCAGTAAAATCTATTATAACAGAATGTAGATCACAAGAATATTGTCTAGGTTTAGTTAAATTAATGGGCAGAGAATGTGGTTATATTTGCCTAGAAACATAGAGAATTTTTTACGATGTTGATATAGTTTTGTTACCTGAAATGAAATTAGATCTTTGAAATACTAAAAGTGAAGATTTTAATAATTTATTATATGATATTAAAAGAAGTTTTGAATATAGAAAAAATTGTATTATTATTTATTCTGAATCTGTTTTACATTCAAAACCAAAAAATAGTATAACATATAAACATTATAAAATAAATGATCAATTATTTTTTGATAAATTATTAGAAAATTTATTACCATTATATCCATTTATTAATATTAAATTTAATGAACCAAGATATATGATTAGATCTGTAAATCCTAATACATATGATATAAGATTATGCCAATCTTTAGCATGTAATGCAGTACATTCAATGATGTCTGGTTATACTAATTTTTGTTCCGCTACTATAAATACTAATCTATGTTTAATACCTATAGATCTATTAAATAAAATGTCCCCTATAAATCTTAATTCTACTAAAGAAACAAAAGAATTAATAAAAAATATGTATAATAGAACACAACAAACAACTAAAAATAATATATCATAAAGTATAAATAATATTTAATTATAAATTATAATCCTAATCTTGTTTTTCTTCTATGTCTTCTTTTCTTATTATATTTTCTATGCCATTGTGTTTTCTATCTTATTCAAATTGGTAATGGTCTATTAGTTCTTTCTGCTCTTGCCAATTTCTTCTTTAAATATAATGTTTTATTAGCTCCCATTGCTTTTTATAAAAATATCTTTTTCTTAAATTTATCTCAAATGAAAATATTAAAATTTTTTAAAGATGATGTAAGAGAAGTTATAGATGAAATAAAAATGGATTATATTATTAAAAGTTTTGATATTCAAGAAAATTATAAAAATATAGAAATATTAGATTTATCAGGAAAATGTATTCATATATCTGCTGCATATACCTTATCTAAATTTTTATTATTCTTTAAATTTACAAATTTACATACTATTAAATTATCTGATATAATAGCATCTTTAAATAAAGAAACTGCATTAGAAACATTAAATATAATTTTAAAAACATTGTCTTTCATTATTCAAAATAATAATTTAAAAATAAAAGAAATAGATATATCCGATAATGCTTTAGGATATGATGGATTAATAGAATTTAAAAATTTATTTTCTATAATTTATAAAGATTTAGAAATATTAAAATTAAATAATATAGGATTATCAAAAAATACTGTTCAATATTTTTTTTCTTGGTTTAATAATGAAAAATTAATTAATATGAAACAAATAGAAATTTATAATAATTTAATATAGAATGAAGGTATGATTTTTATTATCGATTTTTTAAAAAATATAAAAAATTTAAAAAATTTAAGATTATCTGCATTAAGAGTATCTCATGTTTCCTTAATTTATTTATTGTCCACTTTAACTTTTGTAAAATTAGAAGAATTGGATTTATATGATACAGCATTTGATAAAGAATGTTTTTATCTTCTTATTTATTTAATTAAAAAATCAAAATTAATTAATATAAAAATATTAAAATTAAATGCGATATGTGTATTAGATACAAAATTATTTACTTATATATGTAATAAATTATTTAGTAATATAGAAGAATTGGAAATTCATTCAAATGATATAGAAAACTTTACAAAATTAGATATAGAAAATTTGTTAAAAAATAATCCTAATATATATAAATTAGATTTTTCATATAATCCCTTAGAAATTAATTTTTTAGAAATATTAGATAGTATAATTAACAAAAAAAATTTTATTTTAAATATTTCTAATACAAATATTTAGATAAATAATAACATGTTAAATAATATATTAAATAAAATGATAAATAATAATCAATTAGAATTAATTATTTCAGATGATTAGGATGAAATATTAAATAAAGAAGAATTATCATCAAATATTAAAATAATATTTATATAGAGATATTTATTGTCTATAAAAATATATAAAAATATTTTAACTACCAATAATGATAACATATTAAATGAAAAATTACAAAAAATCAATATTTAAATTTTAAAATAATTATAGTATAAAATACTTATTTAAAATTTCATTATATTATATTATTATATTATATTTATTAATTAGTCAAATACTATTTGATAATTCATATTCTTCATAATTAATAATTCATTATTACTTGCTGGGTCATCATTATTAAATTCCAAAATATCTTCATCATATAATTTAAATTCGTCCTCTTCTTTTTTATATGTCATTTCTATTTCATCTTCTTCAAATATAGGTTTATTACTATCAAGAAGTAAATCATCTTTATATATTTCTTGAGATTCATTATGTAATAATGAAGTAATATGATCAATTTCAAAAAAAATTTGTTGACCATGTTTATTCTAAGGACTATTATCTAAATTATTTTTACATGTTTTCTCATCTCAAATTTTAAGTAAATCTAATTTCTAATAACGTTCATCAGCTTTATTTTTATACACCTATATTATATCACTCTTTTCATCAATATCTTTATCTTCTGCACTTATACACATTATATCATCAATATATTCTTTATCATCCTTTGATACCAATATTATGCTGTTTAAGTTTTTGATTTTCTGTCAATTTACTTGTTTTCTTTACTTTTAATGATTTATTATTTTTAGTTATAATATCTTTTAATTTTTCATTTATTTCATCAATTCTACTCATCTCACTGTTTATTATTTCTCATTTCTTTTTTTTATCTTCCTCTTCCTCCTCTTCAATATTAATACCTTTCATTTTTAAAACTATTATTACTAAAGTAAATATTGTAATAATCAATATAATAAATATAGATATTAATATATAATGTAGAATTATCTATTTATTTTTATCTACTGTCATATTTTTATATCAAAAATAATTTAATAACTAATTTGTGTTTTTAGTATTAATATTATTTTTTAAAATAATGAAATTTTTTTAAAATTAATTTTATTTTAAAAAAATTATAAATTTATTTTATTTAAATATAAATTTTATAATTATTCCGTTATATAAACAATATTTTTTATTTTATTCTTAAATATAGTTATTATAATTATTATTTCTTTCTATCATTTTTAATTTTTATCCTATTATCATATTTATATTAAAAAATATATCTATTAATTTTATTTTAAAATATTTTTTTATTAAACAAACACAAAGTAATAAAATTATATGTTAATTGAATTATCTATTTTATTTCCTAGAAAAACACTTATTTTGTTTAAAAAATTAAATTTATTTTCTATTATTATGAATATTATAATGTTATATTTATTGTATAATGTATTTAATAGAATTTCAAGTTATACATTTATATTCAATAAAAAATATTCCTTATTATTTTTATTACTTATTATTAGATCTATTTTTATTTTTATAACATTGCCATATAGATTCTATATAATTTTGAAATTTTATTTATGGTCAAATTATTCTACTGCAATATTGACTGATTATTTAGTGGAATTATTTTCATCTAAAATATGAATATTATATGAATATATTAATATTTTAAATTTAATACTTGTATTAATTTTAGTATTAGTATCTTTAATAATTAAAACAAATGATGTAAAAATTATATTTGATTTTAAATTTATTTCAATGATTTCATTTTTTTTCATATTTTTATAGTTAATATCAGGTATCTTTTTTTTCTATATAATAATATTATATAATGGAACAAATTAGATAATAAGACCTATTGTTAACAGAAAAATATTTAATAAAAAAGATATTGATAAATATACGAAAACTATAAAATATAATAAAGAAATAATAATAAAAGATAATTTAATATTAGAAAATATATGTATAATATGTTATCAAGATTTTTTAGAAAATGAATATTGTCGTGTACTTCCATGTAAACATTATTTCCATATGAGTTGTATTGATCCATGGATATTAAGATTTGAAGAATGTTGTACATGTAAATAGAAAATAACATTTTTATAATATAATTTTGAAATTATCATATTAATTAATTAATAAATTTAATAATGAAGATCATCTTCATCATCAATATCTTTTCTGTCTTTGAATGCTAATCTCTTTACTGTTCAAAATGCTCCAACTATTGCAATATACATTGTTATAATAATTAATGTATAAAATAATATATTATAATATACATAATATCTAACATCAGTCAATACATCTTTACATCCAGGTCCTTCTGGTGTTGTCTAACATCTAACTCCCCATAAATCTGTAATTATTGCTGGATCAGTTCATCCACAACAACCTAATGTGTCTTCAATTTCTTCTCCTATTCCAGGATGTTCTGAAAAATATACATATCATTGTTCAAATTCTTCCTCAGAGTAATATAAATAGTAGAAATATATATTTAAAAACCATATAATAACCTAAAATCCAAAATCTATTCCTCCAAATAAAATATAAGATGATGATATTAAAGTTCTATTACAATATACTAAAATTCCAAATATTTTTGGTATTGTTAATATTGCAGTTATACTTATTGATATAATAATAACATATGTAAAGTTCTCCGGTGCAAATAATTTGTTATATGTTACTATATGGAATAAACCTATTGAAAGTTGACTTATAAGTAGTATAAAGTTTAAAATTAAAACTAATCCAATTGCAAATTTCATTTTTTACTTAAATTTAAATTAAATTTATTATTATATTAAAAATGATTATTTTAAACTATTCTCTTAATTAATTAATAACTTAAAAATGATCTTCATCTTCATCAATATCTTTTCTGTCTTTAAATTTGAGTCTATTTGTTGTTCAGTATGCAGCTATAAGTGCGGTATATGAAAATATTACTATTAAAATTAAAAATATAACATTGTATCAATTATAATAATAAATATCTTCAAATCTAGTTTTACATACTGGTCCTACTGCTAATTCTTGACATTTAGTACTTAATAGATCCTCTATTATAGTGATATCAGTTCATCCACAACATTCTAAAATAGTTTCAATAGTACTTCCTACTCTTAATTTTTCTACAAAATAAGTTCTTCATTCTAATAAATATTCTTCTGTTCCAAAACATCACCAATATCTTATTGTAAAAAATAATAAAACACATTTTCATCCAAAATCAATCCCTCCAAGTAATATATATGTTGTCGATATCATCGCTTGATTACAATAAGATAATATTCCAAATAATTTTGGTAATGTCTATAATATACTAATTAAAATACCTATTAAGATATAATATGTTAAACTTTCTGGTACAAATAATTTATTATATACTATTATTCAAAATCCTATGAGTGATAGTTCTCCTACGAGCAATATGAAGTTTAAAAATAAAACTAAAATAACTGCAAATTTCATTTTACTTAAATTTAAATTTATAAATAGAATTTCGAAATTATTTATTTATTAAAAAATAATCATATAGAATATCCTAAATTTATATTATATTTTAAATAATGATATAAAATTCATTTGTGTTTTAATGTTTATGAGTATAGTAATTGAATTTATTTTTATATATATATTTCCAATATTTTTAACAATATATTCAATAAAAAATAAAATTAAAATACTACAAAATAAATTAGAAATATATTGATCTATATTTAGTTTATTTTATTGTATATCAATTATTTTATAGTCTCTTTATATAGATATATATTAGTATTAGTTATTTTTTTCATTTATTATTTTTATTATTTTACTAGTAGGATTAGATATGTATTTGTTAGATGCTCCATTAAGATTTCTTTTAAAAAATTTTAAATATATTTTAAAAAAAATTGTTAAAAAAATATTTAACTTTTAATTAAAAAAACAATGTAATTATATGTTTAAATATTTTATTATTAAATTTATTATTTATTTCATTTTTCATTTTAATATATTCTTCACATAATTCTTTTAACATATCATCATTTAAGAATTTTTCTATATGAATAAGAAAATAAAAATTTCTTATTCAATTACAATTTCTTTCATTTTTATATTTTTTTATAAATTCTTTTAAACATCTATTACTTTCATTTATTGTTAAATATTCCGAAGATATAAAATCAAAATTAATAAAAAAATTTTTAAATTTTTCTTTAGGCTATGTAACATTTACTTTATTTAAAAAATAATCTGATAAATATAAATCATTTTCTTTTAATTCTTTATTATCATATATTATATTTTCTGAATCATTATATTTAAATATAAAAGTATTATAATCATTAGGAGAAATATGTAATAAATTAATTTTTTCTAATAATAAACATTGTGAACTTAAAGTATAACAATAAGGTTCAACCTATCCTAAATTACTATCATATTCTATAACTACTGTAAAAAATCTATATAAATCATTATTAGAAAATAATAACTAAAGCTATGCACTACGTTTAGTATCATATGCTGACATATTTATTTTACCTTTATATTTTATATCATGTTCTCTAGGTAAATGAGTATAAATACATCCTATTATATCTAAATTTAAATTTTTTATAGATCTTTTTATATTTTTTATAGTATTTAAAAATATTTCATTATATTTTATTTCAACATATTCATGACTAGAATAATATAATTGTTTTGGTAATTCTAATATATGATATACTAATCCTCTTACATCATCATCTATTTCTTCATATACTCCTATTAAGAATGCAAATTTTTGAAAATTTATATTCATTTGTCATTGAGATATAAAACTCTATACTTCATTTATATTAATAAATGAAACATTATCTATATGTCTATAATTCTATTTTTTTAAAATAATAGTTTTAGATATACAGTTAGTACATTTTATATTTTTAGAATGAAAACAATTATTATTTTTATTATATATTTCATCTATCATTTTTTCAATATTTTCAGGCTAACAATATATACAATTTTTATTTTGTTTTATATATTTTTTATGCATTACAAACTAACAATTTTCTTTTAAATTATTTATATATTTTTTATATGATAAAATATTAGAATTTATAGTATTAGTAAAACAATTATTACATTTTGTATTTTTATTATGTGTACATTTATATTCTTCTTCTATTATATTATTTTTATTTTCTATTATATTATTTTTATTTTCAATTATATTATTTTTATTTTCAATTATTTTAGATTTTTTATTATGATTTTGTATTTCTTCATATTCTGGTATATATATTTTATCATTATTATTTATATTTAATTCAGATAATGTTTGAAAAGATGCTGCTTCTATAAAAACTGGATTATCAAATGGAGTTCTAGATAATATAATTTCGTTTGGCTATATATTAAAGTATTTTATTATCTAACTTTGTAAATCTATATATTTAGCATTATTTTTTAATTCTATATTATATTCTTTATTAATACTTACTAATTTAATTAACATTTTTAATTTTAAATTTGTGTTAATGGATTATAATTATACAATAAAAAATTGAAAAGAATTAAAATTAAAATACAATGAAGATTTTTTAAAAAAATTAGATAAAAATTTTAAAGATATATATGCAGATTTAATTCATTGTTCAGTATATTATTTAGATAAACAAATTATATGTAAAGGTCCATTATTTCTTTATTAGACTATTAATAATAAATTTATTTTGATAATTTTAAATTGATTAGAAACAACTAATTTTATATTAAATATTTAGAAGAAATTTATAAAAGATTTAAAATTAAATACAGATAATATTATTATTTATTTAGAAAATAATATATTTTATAAAATATATTTTAATGGAGAAGAATATATAATAAAAGATTTTTATAATAAGTTATATGATATATTTATTTCCTTATAATAAAATTATTTTTTTTATTTTTAAAAAATCAGTTATTATTATAATATATTTCTATACTATTATAATAACTGATTCCCCATAAGCCCTATTTTGTTTTAAAAGTTCTTAATTATCTTATCATTAGATTCTAATTAAATTAAATTTAATAGAATCGCAAAACTTATAAACAGTTCAAATATTATATAAATTATCAAGAAGATAATTTTAATAATGAAATATTTTACATATTTTGACTTTCTCTTTTCTTCTTTATAAGAAGAAAAATTCTACAGGGACTTTCCCGAAAGTTTATTTTTTATACTAAAATATAATTAGTATAACAGTACACTTCCTAAAGAACCAAATATAAATATTTAAATTTATTTATATATAGTAATAATTATTAAAAAATTTAATACTGTTTTTATAAATAAATTGAAAATTATTAATTTATATATCTATAGTTTTATTCTATTATTATAAATTTTGGATCTGTTTCTTCTAAAAAAGAAGAATATAATTCTATATTTCTTTTAGTTATTTCATTTTTCATTTTTTGATTTATAGTAGAGCATATAAAATAGTATCTACCTTTACTTCAATTACTTATGTTATAAATTATTATATATTTTAATTTATTTTTTTCTTCTTTAATAAAAAAATTATTATTATAATTTCAAAATATATATTTTTCTCCTGGTAATAAAAACATATTCATATCATCTGTAGCTATACATTTTATGATATCATTTTTATTATATATTTCTAAATATATTGATACTATATTACTGTCAGTATTATATATTAATTTTGGTGTTTCTTTTATACCGCAAGCATAACCATTTTTATCATATTCTTCTACTCAATTATATTTTTTATATTTATATTCTACTATATCACTTTTAAAATTAAATATTCCAACTGAATATAATTTTATATTTTTTTCTTCTTTATCTAATCTTACTATTATTGTATTTTTTGTCAATAATTTGAATTTTTTATTATTAATAGAAATATATATATAATTTCCACCATATTTTTTATTAATATTTATATCAATTTTTATATAATAATTATAACTATTTAAAGATCCAGGTAATGGATTAACAGTAGGTATTTTTATGAATGGACCATTTACATATTTTAAAATTAAAAAATATATCAATGGCATAATTAAAAATAATGAAATATTTTTTAATATTTCAAAAATAAAGCTCATTAAGTTTAATAGTGTTTTTTTATATTTACCTTAAGTTTAAGTTTTTTTAATTTTAAATTTAAGATATTTTTAAAATAAATAAATAAATTAATTAATTAAATAAACATTTATTAATTACATTGATTGATGTTTATTTGATCCAAAATTTTTTCTTACTTTATTATTATTATTTATTTGATAATTTTTCTAATCTTTTGTTCTTTGTTTATTACCTTTAATTAAAAAACTTTTATATTCTTCATCTGTTATTTTATATATCATTTGTGTTAAATAATGAAAATAAAGATAACTAATGTTAAGAGAATTGCTACATGAAAATTCAAAAATTTAAAGGAAGAGAAGTGTGGTATATGTTAGAATTTATTTGAATCATCGTGTCATAGTTTTAATAATTGTGATAAACCTGGGTTATCATGTCCACCTACAGTAGGATAGTGTAATCATGAATTTCATTTACATTGTATTAGTAAATGATTAATGGCAGATAATGGAAATAATTGTCCATTTTGTAGACAAAATTGGAAGTTTAAAGAATTTAAAGATTTTCAATCTTATAATAAAATAAAATTAGATAATATGAATAGTAG
This sequence comes from Alosa alosa, assembly GCF_017589495.1. Taxonomy (NCBI): domain Eukaryota; kingdom Metazoa; phylum Chordata; class Actinopteri; order Clupeiformes; family Clupeidae; genus Alosa; species Alosa alosa. Next base: position 23,114 of record NW_025962421.1, read on the forward strand.
ATATAAGAATAGTATGGATCAAGAATCTATTACTACATTATTTGATAATTCTAGAATAGCAGAGGATTAGCCATATTCTTCTGATATTTATAGTTTATTATAAATAAATAAAATTTTTTGTTATTATTATTAAATTTATAATTGTTTTTTTATAAAATAAAATTGTTTTTTTATTTTAAATAACATCGATAGCTATGGGATTCGAACCCATGCAGGTTGCCCCAATACCTTAGCAAAGTATCGCCTTAACCACTCAGCCAAACTACCTTATTTATATTTTTTACAATTTCTTTTTATTAAATTTAATGTTTTTTAAATATGAATATTTTAATACATATAAAAATTCTTTTATGAGTGGTAAATGATTATATTTTAAGTTTAAAAATATAATAATAATAAAATTAATATTTTTATTTATTCTTTTATTTCTTTATTTCTTTTTTATTATTTATTTATCAGTATTACAATCAAAATTTTAGTTTATTGAATTCCAATTAGATAAAAGTAAAGAAAATATTTTTATATTAAATAAAAAACTATTTAAAAATAATTATTATATTTTTTATGGTATAGAAAATTTTTGTTAGGCACATAGAGATTATATTCTTAAATTTAAAAAATCAAAAACCAAAGATATTATTTTTAAAAGTGAATAGATTAGGAATGTTTTTGATTATAAATTATTTTTAAAAATAAATAATATAGATATGAATATAAAAACATCAGGACTATTAGATTATTATGAATTTAAATTATATTTAAATTATTATTATATTTCAGAATTGATTTATATAGATAATAATAAGAACTTATCTATAATATGAGATGAATCTTTATTTACTTGATTAAAACTATCTCCATATAAAGATTTTTATAAAATATATGGTAATTTTATATTAAATTTTGATAATATAAATACTATAAATATAAGATTAAAAATAGGAAAAAACAGAAATTTTTTTCAAAAAAGAATATTTGTAGCAATTTCTTCACATAAAAAATTTATTAATTACAAAAATAATATTATTTTATGTATTATATCTTTTATCGTATCTTTTATTTTAATTATTTTTTATGTAAGTAAATTAAAATAGTCAAAAAAAGATTTTTATAAATAATAATAATCGGATAATGTTTTAATATCAATATTTTAATAATTGCATTAATTAATTTTTATTTAATATCTAATGAAATAATTTACAATAGTTTGAACATAAAAAATGAAAAAAATAAAATATATTAAATTGTTTCTTTATATTTTTCTTTATAGTTATATATATTGTTCAAGTCAAAATAAAACATTAAGACATAAACATAAATATAAATTTTTAAAGTTATTACCAAATAAAATATCAAAAAAAAATATTAAATATACAAAAATACCGTCATCAGATGATAAAGATAGAGAATCTCTTTTATTTAAAAAAGAAGATATTAACTCAAATAAAAATAAATTAACTGAAATAGATGATTCTTCTTTTGAGTTTGAAGATCCTGTAATTCCATATTATTAGAGAAAAGTAAAAGCGAATCAAATTAATAAAACAAAATTATTTAATTTAGATCCTCTTAAACCAGCTGCAAAAATATATAAAACAAGTCCTTTAACTCTTTATTAGGTTAATTCTATTACTAATAATAAAATATTACTGTAGATACTAATCAAAATAATAATCAGAATAATAGTCAAGATATTATTATAGATAATAGTCAAGAAAATACTAATCAAGAAAATACTAATCAAGATATTATTATAGATATGAAGAAGATATTGAAGAAGATATTGTTATATATAATACTGAAGATAAATCTATTTTAAGACCGTTGATATTTTGTAAAAATGGTATAGCTAATATATTTAGTTCTATATTTAATATATTTAGAAGTAAAGATTCATCTATTTCTAAACATAAATATGAACCTTTTATTGAACAAATAGATAAATCTTATGAAGTAAAGGAATCATATGAAGAAATAGATGAAGCAAATAGTTCTTATGTATAGGATGAAGCAAATAGTTCTTATGTATAGGATGAAGCAAATAGTTCTTATGTATAGGATGAAATAAATAGTTCTTATGTATAGGATGAAGTAGATGATTTTTATGAAGCAGATAATGAATCAGATAATAAACTAGATTATTCTCATAAAACAACCAATTTAAATAAACAAATAGATAAATTATAGGAAATGGATGATTCTATTAAAGATTTGAATGATTTATAGGTAATAAGAGAAAACCCTATTAGAATTACCTTATTTAAAAGATTATTAAATGATTCACCTTTTTCTATTGCTAAAGAATCTGATACAATGAATGTAGAATAGGGAATATTTAAAAAAGAATCAAATTAGGGTTAGAAAAAAAAATCAAAAAAGAAAAATATTGAAAGAATCAAAGAAGAAAAAGATGAAGATTTAGAAAAGAAAATTGTATTGGAAAAATTAATAGAAAAAGTACAATATAAAATAAATTTATGCAATAAATGTATTAAATCACATATTACAATTTTTAAAAAACAACTATAGAAATTAAAAGAATTAAAACTTGAATTTTATACAGAAGATGATGAAAATAAATTAGAAGTAACAAATTCTCTTGAAACAACTATCTAGATACAAGAATATAATGAATTATTAAATAATCTTTGAAATGTTATTTATATATTATGATGGTATAAATTAGATTTAGTAGCTATATTAGATGATGATGATATATTTGAAGAAACAAAGAATAAATATTTATCACATTTTAAATTTCATGTAGGTGAATTAAAAAAATAGGAAATAAAATGGACTCAAATAGAATATACAAAAAAAGAAGAAGCATAGGCTGAAGATATATTAAATATGTATGAATCAAGAAAGAAAAAATAAATAATTATATCAATAAATTCAAAACTAAAATATAAAAAAACAAATTAAATACTTGTCTATCTTTTTAAATTATAAATTAAATTCCAGTATAATTTAAAATAAATAAATTTAAATTTTTTCATTTTTTATTATATATTTAACAAAAACACAAAAATATATGTTGAGATCAATATTTTTAATTTTATTTGATATTAAAAAAGGACCAGTAATTAAATATTATAAATCTATAGATAATTTATTATTTTCTGATAACGAATTGAATAATATTAAATATTTAGCATTTCCTGATACAACAAATATTAATTATAATAAAATACATTATATTTTTAATTATTGATTAATTAATATATAGATATTTAATTATGTATTATTTCAAAGTGAAGTAGATTCTTCATATGAAAGAGGATACATTATATATGCTATTATTATAAATAGCGATATTTGATTTCCTGAAGTATATTTTAAGTCTTTATATTTTATTAAAAATAATATTAAAACTATTACAGATAAACATATAGATAAAATTTTTTATTAGTTAATAAAGTGAAAAAATAATGATTTTTCATCATATTATTTTTTAGGAAATAATATAATAATAAAAAATACACAATATAAAAATTTATTTATTATAAATAATAAAATAAAAGAATTTTTTAATTCTAAAATTATAGGAAATAATTTTTTTAATAAAGAATATAGATTAAATTTTTCATTTTTAGAACCATTTAATTATTATATTATATTTTATAATAAGTTAAATGTATTTTGATTTTTATGAAGAATATTATTAATAAATGAATCTTTATTAATAATATCTACTATACCAACTACTACAACATATTTATTACATTTTTTATTTTCACTTATATATCCAATGAAATATATGGAAAAATATTTAGAACATTATAATGCATTATATCAATATGATTTAAATAGTAGTATAAAGATAGTTGGAACTACAAGTTTATATAATTTAAATAATAATAACTATAATAATATACTTATTTTAAATAAAAATTTTAAAGATATAAATTATTTTAATATAAAAGAAAGAAAAATTATATAGATAGATGTTAATAAAAATTATTTTTTTATTAATAATTTTTATAATAATAAAATATCTAAATCATTTAATAATTTAATATCTGAAAATTTTCCTATAAAATCTAATGAAGTTGATAAGAATTTTATATTTAATATTACTTTAAGATATATATTTTATAATTTAACATAGGAATTATTAAAAAATGTATATTTATTTTTTAATGATATGAAAAATCAATATAATATTATAGTAAAGGATATTTTTAATCAGAAAAATATAATAATAAATTATAAAAATAAAATATTTGAGATGAATGATAATAGTACACTTAGTAATATATTTAAAATTTTATAGGAAACAAATACATTTAAAACTTGATTTATAAAAATATGTGATAATATAGAAAAAAAATTTATTAATAATTTATATAGTCATATTTTATCATTACCAAATAATATTAGAGATTGTAATATTAAAAATTATAATAAAAATATTTTAATAGTTAAAATAAATGAATTATTGAAATTATTTAATAATAAATAGTTAATATATGAAAAATTACAAATTTATATAGAATAGATTTAAATTTATGTTATTAAATTTATAATTTTTATAATTTCAATTTTTTAATTTAAAAACACTAAGAAAATGAAAATAAATAAGAATATTTACAATAGTCTAGATTATTGTAAAATTATTGGAATATTAACAGATAATAATGAAGCATATGTAGATGAAGAAACTAATTAGATTATATAGACTATTAATAATACATGAAATTATATAAATATTAATAATCTTAAAATATTCAATTCTAATATATATTTTAATGAAAATATTATTAAAATATATAAATATAAAAAAATTATTTATATTTTAACATAGAATTATGTATTAAATATAAAAAATAATAGAATAATAAAAAAAAGAAAAATAAAAATAAAATATTCAAAATATTGTTTCTATAAATATTTTATTTATTTTATATTTAATAAAAAATTAGTAAAAATAAATTTAATAAAAAATAAAAATGTATGAAATAAAGATTTATAGAATATATATATTGATTTATTTATTATACCTATATTAGATAGAATAATATTAAAAAATAAAAATCAATTATTAATTATTAATTGTTTAGATAATGAAGAACATAATAATATTAATTTAAATATAATAGATAAAATATTATTAAATCAAAAATTTATAATAAAAAATACAAATAATTTAAATATAATATCTATAATTTTTAAAAATAATTTATTTATTTTTGATTTAGAAAATAAAAAAATATTATCTAAATTTTCATATAAAGAAGATATTATAAATATTACATTTAAATATGATATTCCACATATATTAATTTTAACAAATAATGGGGTTATTGTTTGAGATACAAAAAAGAATAGAATTATTAATGAAAATAAGTTAAAAATAAATAAAATAAATACATTTAAAATGTTAAAAAATAATTTATTATTAATTATAGGAGATAATAATATTTTATTATTTAGAGACGAAAATAATAATGGTAAATATTTAATATATAAAAAAAGAATAGGTATATATGGAGAAATTAATAATTTAATTATTGAGAAGGAAGATAGATATATATTATGTAGTTCTTATAAAAACAATAAAAGTAATTTATTTTTAGTATCTTTATATAGATATCATAAAATATTTAAATTCAGTAATAAAAAAATAAAAAATATTAATTTAAAAATAAAAAATTTTGATTATAATGATACAAAAAATAATAAAGTATTAATTACATATTATTATAATAATCATAAAATTATATTATGATCATTAAAAGATAAAACTTCTACAAATAAATTTATAATAATACCAATGAATGAAATCATTACTTATTGTATAATATCTGAATGTGGTAATTTTTGTTATATTGCTAATAATAAGAATATAATTTATAAATATTTAATTGAAAGTCAATTATTAATTACTACATATAAAGATGAAGAAAAACCTACAGAATGTTTATTTTTGAAAAATTATTATTTATCATAGTTTTTATTATAGATAACATATTTTAAAATTGAACAAAGTACTAAAATAAGAATATGAGATTTATATAAAAATATTATAGTATATAATTTAAAAATCAATCAAAAAATTAAAAATATTAATATATCAAAATCTAATAATTATTTAGCAATAGTTTTATTTAATAATAATATTTGAGTTTTAGATATTATTAATTGAGATATAGTTAGAAAAATTGATATATTTTAGAGTTATTCTCTTAATTATATTTATATATAGGAAAATCCAATGAGATTATATATAGGAACAAATAATTATAAGTTTATTATATATGATTTATTAATTAATTATGAAATAGATAATATATAGTTAGAAAATAAAATTTGTTTAATAAATGAGACTAATTATAATAAATACATATTAGTAGTATGTAAAAATGAGAATAGTATTAATTTTTGAAAAATTTTAGATTTTAAATTTAAAATTAATAAAAGTTTATTTTCAGAATCTGATAATTTATTAATTGAAAAAATATAGAAATTTAATATAAATTTAGAAAATATTTCAGATATAGATATAGATAAAATAGAATATGATTTAAATATTATTATATTATAGGAAAATGATAAATAGATATAGAATGAAATATAGAAAATTTTGAAAATTATAGATAAATTAATAAAAGAAAATAATATAAAATTATCTATTAAATTATTTCATATGATTATTATAATATGTAAGGATAAAGTAAAATTATCTAAAGATAAATTACAAAATTTATTTGGTATTTTTCAAAGTAAAATATATCAATTAGAGATATTAAAAAATAAACTTAATGCATGATTAAATTTTTAATAAAAATTTATTATGGTACTATAGAATTATTATATTGCATAAATGAAACAAGTATTCAAAATAGGTATAAAATAAATACCGTTAAATATAAATTAATTTTTATTACAATTATATCATTTGAATTTATTCTATATTTTATTAACATATAATTTATTAGTTTAGGTAATAAAAATATTAAAGAAATTGTTATTATTATTATAAGTATTATAAAAAACATTTTTATTTATTTAATTTAGTTTTATATTTTTTCTATTATAAATTTTATTTGTTTTTATATTTTTAACTTCTGTGTTAGATATAGGTATTAAGATTTCCATATTATCAAGATCAAATGTTTTTTCATCATATGAAATAACTATTCCATATTCGTTTTCTTTTGTATCTAACATTAATTTTTTATAACTAAATTCGTATAAAACTTTTGCTTTTATTATATCATATATCATATAATATTTTATAATATTTTCATTTTCTTTTAAATCATTTATAGAATTTTCTCTTTCTAATATACCAATATAATTTTCATTAGATATATCATGTCAAAATTCATCTTTATTATTATTTATAATAAGTATTTTAATAATAAGTTTATTTTTATTAATTCTTAAAACTTTACCTAATATATTATAGTTTTCTAACATTTGTGTTTAATTAAAATACAATAAAATTTATATGAATAGAACAACACCAAGATAGAATACTTATGATAATAAGTTTAGAAATACAAATGAAAATAATTTTGAACAAAATAATTTTCAAAGAGGAAATAATCTAAGAGGCAATTTTAGAAATAATAACAATAGATTTTCTTTCAAGAATAGAACTAATTCTATTGACTATAATAACAATAGAGATTATAGTAATAGAGATTATACTGAGAGAGGATATAATAACAATAGAGATTATACTGAGAGAGGATATAATAGAGACTATAATAATATAAATACTAATAGTAGTAGTAGTAGAGAGTATAATAATAGAGACTATAATAGAAACTATAACAACAATAGAGACTATAATAATAGAGACTATAATAATAGAGACTATAATAATAGAGACTATAATAATAGAGACTATAATAGAGGTGAGAATCAAAGAGAAAATATAAGAGGAAATCAATTTCCTAGATAGTATAATAATTATAGAGGAAGAGGAAATATGTAGATTAGAAAAAGATATGTATGAAAAGTAGCAAGAGATTAGACTAATTAATTAAAAGAAATTTTATTATATCGGTTAAAACAAATTATTTTTTATAATTAATATATTATAATATTAAATAATTCGATTATTATAATTTTCGTATTTATTTTAATATTAGTGTTTATTGATAATAAATTATATATTTAACGGTTGAGATTATTTTTATATATTTTATATAACAGTAATTTACCCCTAATTTTTAATAATAAACATGTCTGATTATGTTGATCAAAGTTTTATAGAAAATAGTATAGAAGCTAATAAAGAAAATATAGATCCAAATTTATCAAAATAGATTTTAAATCCATATAAGAAAAATAACAAATAGGATAAATTAAAAAAACAAAATATGTTTTCAAAATAAATAAATAAGTAAATTTTTAAATTACATAAAAATTAATTAGATTTATATAATTCTTTATCCAAGTCATTATTTAAAAATATCTAGTAATCATTAATATATTTTTCATTTCATTTCTATATATTAATCATATTTTCATCATAAATTTTATTAAAATCAACATATAATTCCTATATTTTATCTTCAAATAATTGTATATATTTATTTCGTATATTTATTTTATTATTTTTAACTATTTTCTATATTTTTTTCTTTTTCTAATTATTAATCTATAAATAATTATAGGTATTAAAAATTATATCATATATCATAGGAATACCTATTAAATTTTTTGTTATATTTTTTATATAAAGATTAAATTCTTTATATAATACATCATTTTTATATAAATAACAGTTAGGTAATGCATCAGGATAGTTTATTGGTAATTGTATTATTAATTTTATATTTTCAAAATTAAACATTTTTATATTTAAAATAAAACATATATCTAACTATTTTTTTACAGTAATTTTAGATTTTAATATATTAGAAATTTCTTTTATTTCATTTTTCATAAATTTGTGTTACTAAAATGATAAATAAATTAGAAGAAACTATCTTATTTCCAAAAGAATTATATAAAAATTTACAAAAAATGATAAAAATGTATAAAGAAACATTAATAAAATATAATATTAATTTAAAGATAGATAAAGATTAGTAGATATTTATAATGAATTTAAAAAATGATTATACAGCAGATGAATTATTTATGTTTATGAAAACAAAATAGTTTTTATTATTATTAACTAGAAATGTTGATTATAATTTAGCTATAAAACTTATAAAAAATCCAAATGAAATATTTGGTGAAATAATAAGTATTTATAATTTAATAACTATAAAAAATAAAAAAACATATTTAAAAAAGAAAGAAAGATTATGTGCTAATAATGATATAATTATAAAACAAATAGAAAAATATACAGGATCAAATATAGTAGTATATAAAAAAACTATTTCTATTATTGGAAAATATGATTAGATAAAATAGGCTACATGAATATTAAAAAATTGTATGAAATCAAAACATCCTGTATTAGTAATTAAAGAAATATTAGAAGGTAAATAGATTATATATAAATCAACAAATAAAAAAAGAAAAAAAATAATATAGAAAAAGAAAAATAAATCAATATTTCCAAATCCTCCTACAAAAAGAAAAGAAGATTATATATTAGAGAATATGGATGAAAATAAACATAAAATAAATAAATAATTTAAATCTAATTTAATAATTAACTATTTTATTTATTATAATAATATTTTATTTTATTATTTTATAAATTTTTTTTCTTTATTAAGGAGTTATTTAGATTAGTATCTTTAATTATATATTATTCTATTCTTTACTTTTAATTATAATATTTTATTATTAATTAAGAAATTAGAAATTAGAAAAAATAATATTTTAATAAATTTTTATAATATTCAATTAATTAATAATAAAATATTATAATTTAAAAGTAAAGAATAATTTTAAAAAAGAAAAAAATATAATAGAATATTATTAATATAGTTTATATAAATTTAAAAATTTATAGATTATTAAAAAATATTTTAAAAAAATAAAAAGATATAGAAATTTACAAAAAAAACATATGATGAAATTAGAATTATATTAAAAATATTTATACTATTAAACAATAAATATATAATAATAATTTTTAAGTATAATAATAATATAATTTTATAATTAAAATATATAATATTATTTATAAATTAATTTCTATAATAATTATTAAATTTATAGTTTAGTTAATTAAATATTATCTTAATATAGTTAACCCCCTATTTTTATTTAAAATATTATTTATAATATATAATATTAATTTAAAATATTAGATGATAAATTAAAAATATTATCATTTTTAAATTTATGTTTTAAATAATTATATAAATAAACATTATATAATTATATATATAATAGTTGATAATTTATTTATATATAAAAATAATATATATCTTATTATTATTTTAATTGATATACTTTTCTTTTTATCTTTAATTTTTTCAATTATTATCTATATATATAGATATTATTTTAGTCATGGATCTTTAATATTTGATAATATTATATTAAACTATTTTTTAAATAAAGATATTTCATTTATTAATATTATATATTTTATATCTAATCTTTTCATATAATTATATAATTTTTTATAATTATTTATATTTTTTTTAGAAGAAATTGAAATAAAAGTTAATTATTTATTTAATGTTTCTAATGGCCGCCTTATGCACCTTTACTCCGCCAGACGATATCTAATGTTCCATGGATTGCTCTGTGGACCACCTACTTGCCTATGTTGGCAGGTATGACCTCTGAAATCAGACGATTGAAGTTCTTGTAACAGCGCCAAAGGCACCTATAGCTACTGGAACAACAATAGTCTTCACGTCTCAGAGTAGACCCAGCTCAGTTGCCAATGGAAGGTACCTCTCTTTTTAGCTCTTTCCTTTAAGGCAACGTACCTATCACTACAGACCGTAATCTCAATGATTCAGCACGTTTTCTTACTCTTATCCAGGACTACAATATCAGGAACATTATGTGATATAAACTATTCATCTGATAATCTCTTATCAGTCTAAATAGGTGTATCTCATAATATTTTCACATTACCATTCACTGACGCTAGACAGATTCCGGATAATGATCAAATTCAGTACGAGCAGTTGCAAGATGATATTTCTTTGCTAGATTAAAATGAATTAATCTAGCAACATCATTATGCCTCTTCTTATACTGATTTCCTGTACGAGCGGTGCATCTGACAGCAATCGCCTCTATGGTTTGAGGATGATTACTACAATTATACCTTTTCTAGTATAGTCGTCTACCTAATGTATCCTAAGCAAGGGTTATTAAAGCCTCTTCCTAGGACCATTTTTCGGTTGATGTAAGTATCCTATAGACGTCTTAAAATCATTAGCAACCGATAAGGCTACCTCCCTTTAAGTACTCTATTTTCTACATTACACCTTGACTATACTACTATAAAGGTTGAGGTTGATACCATTGAGATATATTTCATAAGTTTTCTTTAGGGATAGCCTATAACATACTCAAGAGAAATTCCTTTCGGATTTCTCCATCCTAGTATGTCTCTATCTCCTAATTAATCTTATGAAATAGTCTCTAACTAGAACCATTTCATCTCTATTGAATAGAGACTAAACCACGACCACAAATCTTCTCTTTAAATACAACCGCTCTATTGAAGCAGTTTGGTAATGGAACTTACATTCCATTAATATCTTCCTAGTCTAAACATCTATCTTCTTAAGATCCGACTCATTCAATTAACTATACCGAATGAATACTAGAAAAGGCTTCCAGCTAAGGTATTTATGGCTTTAACCATATTCCTACCATTAAGTTTAGTTAATGTAAGCTTCCTCACTCTTTTAAAATATTCATCGGTTAGTTGAATTTTAATGGCCTTATCCTATATAGTAGGGCTTTTTTTTCCTACATGCCTAGATATTTATACTAGAGGATATTGGTAGATCCTTTAGGGCCTACCACCGTGTATTTAAAGATGGATTTTCTTTAAGAGTAGTCTAGTAGCTACATTTGTCCTTGTTAATAACAAGCCCAATAGTTGCAGCTTCTTCTATAAATACAGAGGATAGATTATTTAACTATTCTGCGCTGTCTGACATGATTTTCATGTCATCCATGAAGAGGAAATGATTCTATCATTTTCACCCTTCAGGTGCTGCTAGATTCATTTTTTCTACTCACTGCATTCATGCCACTGACAAATAACAGTGGAGATAATGAATCACCTTGCAACACCCCACAGCCTAGTTTAATCTATCCTACTGAAACAGAACTTTTATTTGCTAAAAGATGTAAAGATATTTTTCACATCCCCATTAGTTTCCTAATGACAGTAACATTGTTACTGCTAACTCCTAAATGTTCAAGTTCCTGTATTATAGAAGAGTGTTTAATAGAGTCATATGCTTTCTAAACATCGTAATAAGCCACATGAATAGCCTTTCGACTATTCTTATGTTTATCACAGATGTTTTTTTTGAAAGTAATAAACTCTCTAAACACCCTAGACCACCTTTTACGGCAGCCTTTTGGTTAGGTTCTAATTTGGTACCAATATCCAGACTTAATTTTGTAGCCAAAATTTTAGTGAATAACTTATACTAAGTATTTAGCAAAGTTATTGGTCTAAAATTTTTAGGATCTGCGGGTGTCTCCACCCTTATGAAATAAGAGAGTTTTACCTCTACAAATCCAAGCTGGAATTAAGTCTGGACTACGTAGTCACTCATTGAAAACCTATCTCAAAGGTTCCCAAAGAGCCCTGAAGGTTTTATATAGTAGTTATATATTCTATCCTCACCCGCTGCCTTCCAAGCTGACAAGCTCTTTACGGCACCTTCAAACTCCTTTTCAGTTATGTACCATGTCATATCCTACTACGAAGATGAACTGGGCAATCCTAGAGGTATATGCTACGATTTATAAATTCCTTCCCAAAAATACCTTCGTCTTTAATGTTAACTTCTGAATTTCTTCTTCATTAACATCCCAAAGAGTTTTAAGTTACCTTGACGTACATTAGTACGGTAAAATAAACCCTCTTTAGTCTCGAAAAGGTGGTTTTGAGCATAGAATTCCCTACAAGAGTTCTTTCTATGCTCCTTTTCGAGTGTGATTGATCTTCTACCTTACACACTCAATTTCTCTTCTAACACACTACGATCATCAGTAGCTTCTTCATTGGAGGTCAATGTCCTCCAATGATTCAGTCTGCGTGATTCTCTCTTAGTGAGTTTAACTTTATTGAGTGTCTTTTTGTAAGGAGTTGAGATAACGACCCAATTCACTGACAAAGGATCTCTTGGTGGGTTTGGTCTACGCACCAACAACCTAAATAGATGACCTGGACTTAGTACCATTTACAATATCCTTGTAAATGATACCACTGATGTAAGTTAGATAATTAATAACTTCTATAGAGAAGTTATCCTTATCTAAAGCCTTAATCTCATCAGAGGCTAATAGAGAGGTCATGGCATCATTTATCTTTGAAATGATGTCATACCTTCCACTGAGCTTGTCGAGCCTTAATAGATTTTTACGAGCTTCGATGTCAGACATCTAATCTCATGAGTTCTCTATCTTAGCAAGGAGTCTAAGACGTACGTCGGAGTTGAATGTTGATATTCGGACATCAACACCCACATGTGATTTTTGATTAGTACCACATGGCCGGATGTGTTCTATTGATTGGGGATAGACTAATCACTATCCCTATCAGTTTTTCTCCTCTTATTGGAGGAGGTTCGAACTGCGCCTTTCCCGTCATCATATGAGGATAATTTACATTCTAATCATTTTCCATGTTTGTGTTTATTTATATAATATATTAAATTTTTAATTTTTGTTTTTATAAATTATTTTTATTTTATTTAAAATAATTTTTAAAAATTATATACTTTTTAATATATATAAATTAATTAATTAAAAATATAAATTTTCAAGAAATATTAAATATTAATTAATATTATTTGGAATATTATTTATTATTTATTATTTATAAATATAAATATATTTATATTCCGTAAATCAAACAATAATATGTATCAAAAAGTAAATAAACATATAATAAAATCACATGTCTATTTAAAAATATTAATTATAGTTATAATTATGATAATATATACTAACTGTGAGAATGATATTCTATCTATAAATATTAATTAGATAAACTAGGCTATTATATATATTTTTAAATTAATTAAAATATATGAAGAATATTATAGTATTTGAATATTATTAGAGAATATAAAAGAAGAATCTATTGTAATAGATCAAAAATATAATGAGGATAAGGTATTAAAATTAATATAGGATGATATAGAATAGAAATATAATAAAATAATGATAGATGATAAAAATTATGCAAATATAAATAAAACAACAAAAAGTAAAATAGATATGATTGATAATAAAAATATAATTGAAGAATTTAATAAAATAATTAATATATTTGAAAATTTATTAAAAATTATAAAAAAAGAATATATGGAATTTATAAACGAAAATAACTGGGAAAATATTGAGAATTTTGAGGATTATAAAATAATAATTACTAAATATAAATTTAAAATCCAATATAAAATTATTTCATATGAATATAAAATATTAGAATATAAATTTATAGTTTTATTATTAAAAAATTTACCTAATTAGAATATTTTAACTAAAATATAGAATCATATAAAATATTTAAAAAAATTTGATACAATTGATATATTTTTTAATGAAAATATTAGAAAATTTTATTAGGAAATTTTATTAGAAATATATGAAAATTATAATTTTGATAATGATAATATTAATAAATTGAAAGAAGAATTATTAATGGAAATGACAATTGAAAGTTTAGACGAATATAAATATGGATTTATTGAATATATAAATTATTTTGATAAATATAAGAATCTTCAAGTAAAAGATATAAAGGATAGTGAACCTTATATAATATCGATATTTAGTTATTTTTTTTAGACAACCATTAAAGAAATGGATTATATAAAACAAATTAAAAAAAAAATATATATATATGATAAAATATTATTATGAATTAAATATAAAAAAAATAATAAAACAGAAATAATATTAAAACATAATATAAAACAAATAAAAAAGACTCAAATTTCTGATAATAATAAAAAAATAATAGATTTAGATTTAGATAAAAAAATAAAAAAATTAATACAATAGAATATAATAGAATCAGAAGAAAAAATAAAAAAAATAGAAGATATATTAATTAATGACAATAAAAAAATAAATTTAAAATTAAATAATATGTCAAAAAAGATTAAAAATTTGTATATAACTTTTTTTGTAATTATTGCTGTATATACGATTATTTTTATTATTTTTATTATATTATTTTGTTGTTGTAATATTTATAAAAAAAGGGATAATAGTATTTACAGAATAAGTGGGTTATAATTAAATATGATAATTTTTTAAATAATTATTACTTTATATTTATTTTATATTTTATAAATTAATATAATATTAATATTTTTAATTAAATTTTTTAGTAAATTTAACTTAATAAAATAATTTTATCTATATTTTTATTATATTTAATATTATTAGTATCACTCAATAATTTATAATACATAAAATATTTTTATTGTTTATAAAAATTAATAAAACAATTATAGGATACAATATTGAAAAAAATAAAAATCAGATTAAAAATTTATTTTCATATTTATTGCAATTATTTTATTATAGTTATTTTTTTGAATTATATTAAAAGATGAATTTTTATTTCTCAATTTTTTTTATCATGGAAAAACAATAATTTAATATATATTTTATTTTCTATTATTTCAGGAATTTTAATTATTATTTTTTAGTATATTTTATTTATATTAATTTATACTTCAGAATATAAAGTTATTTATTTTGGAATAATGATTAATTTAGTATTAATAATTTATACATTATTAATGTTAATATATATATTAATAGTTTTAATAGTTATTATATTAATTTAGTTTATATTTTGTATATTATACATATATTCTAATTTATTTGAATTTGAAATAATAATAATAATGAATATTATAATTAATATTATAAAAAAAATGAAATTGATTATTTTTTATATTATATAATATTATCAATTATTTTATTAATATATCATTCAATAATACATATATGTATATATTTTTCATTATTAATATATATTTTAAATAAAAATATTGATAATCAAATTAATATTTGAGTACATATTTTTTTAGGATTAAAACCATTAATATTATTTTTTGAAATTGAATTTTTTATATATTTAGGATTTTTAGGTGCAATATCGATAGAAGAACAAATAAATAATAAGAATTGTATTATCGGAGTTTGTAAAATATTATATGATATATTTTATCATTTAGGATCAGCTTGTGTATTAGCATTTTTTCTACCTATAATTAAACTAGCAGAATACATGATAATGATAAAGAGAATGATAGTATATTTATTAGTATTTTATTTAGTATAGTTAAATTATTTTTGAAAGATATTATAATAGTTATAAAAATAATTTTAGATTATGGAGTTATATATACCTATAAAACAAAACAAGGTATTATGAGAAGTTCAAAATATGCAAAATATATATTAGAAACACATAGATTATTAAAGTTATTACCTGTAGAATTTATGAAAATCACTTGATATATATATTTTACTTCAAATTTATTTTTTTATCAAATTATATTTACTATATGATTTATGATATTAATAAATCAGAATTTAGATTTATCAGATAATATTTAGATTTTTTCTATTTTATTATTTTTATTTTATAATAAATTTATCAATTAATATGGGTATAAATCAAATATTATTTTCAGGAATTTATTTATCAGTTTTTATTAGATATTTTGATAATCCAAATTCATTTGAAGAAAAATATCCCGGATATTATAAAGAACTAAGAGCAAACTGAGTATAGTATAAGAATGAAAAAAATAAATTAATAATATATATAATAATAAATTTTTTGTTTTTAAATAAAAATATAAAGATTAAATATATAATTTAAAGTATAAAAAAAGTAAAATTAAAATATTATTAAGATATATTAGATTTTAAATTACTATAATAAATATATACTAATATACTAAATAAATATAACTAATTTTTATTATTATTTTATAAAAATATATATCAATATTAGTAAAATACAATTAAATATTATTTTAAAAAAAGGATAATTATTATATAGTATAATTTTTTAAGTCGGTAATAATTTTATACATAATATTATTTTTAACATAAAAATATATGTTAAATATGTTAATAATAAAATATATTATATCGATAATTATAATAGAGAATATTATATCAAATGATAAGAATAAAATAAAAAAAATAGAAAAAATATAGAATGATATACATATATGATTAAATAATAATAAATAGTGATATAAAGAAATAAAAGATATAAAACAGAAAATATTAAACTATAAAGATGATATAAGAAATATATTAAACAATATTAATGTTATATGATCTAATGTATGTAAAAAAATTACTTATTATAATATATATAAATCATATGAAGTATTATTTAATTAGACAAATTAGATAATATTAATTATATATAATAAATGAAATGAAATAGATAATAATAAAAATAATGTAAATGATTTAGAAAATATTTATTTATTATGTAGAATTATATCAAATTTTATGAATGTTTATAAAGAAATAGTTAAAATTTTTTTTTATATACCAATTTATCAATACTCTTGACCTAATTGAATGAATAAAAAACATTGATATTATAATATTATTAATAGTGATAAGATTGAAGATAATATATGTAATTTATGAATTTTAAATAATATATTATATTGATCTAATTTATCGGATTCTGTTGATATGATTTATATAGAATATACTTTAAATTTTAATAAAAATACATATGAAATAAAATTAGATATAAATAAAAATCCTATGATAAAATACTTATTATCAATAATACAATAGTATATAATGGAAATATCCAATCAAATACATGATTATAATAATAAAAATTGAGATAAAATTAAACAGTTAAAAAAGGATTTAAATATAAAATTATTAGAATTAAAAAAAATATATTATAATATTTAATAATGGTGATGAAATAATACTATATGAAAAAATATTAATGTTATATACAGTATTTAATTTTTATATACCTACTGTTTATGAAAATAGAGATAATATATCAAATGATTAGTATATTTAGATAAAAGAATTTGTATTAAATTTTTTATAGAAAGAATTATACTATCCATTATCAGATAAGAATTCTACTAAATTTATAGATTATTTAAAAGAAAATAATTTAAATTTATATAATATATATGATTATTTAAATAATATTAAAATACTTAATATAGTTAAAAATAATAAATATTTAATTGATATTAAAAATATGGTTAGTAATATTTATAATAAAATAGAATCTATATATAAAAATTTAAAAGAAAGCTATATAGATGATATAAAAATCAATACAAATCAAATATTAAATTTATATAATCAAATATTATAGATTTATAAAGATTCAGATGTTGATTTCTTTTATAATGTTATATAGTATAATAAAGATAGTTTAATTTTATTAAGTAATATATTTAAATAGAATATAGATTTTAATATAGAAAATAGTAATATAAATGAATTTTTTGATTTATATAATATTGCAAGTGAAGATATATAGAATTTAATAATAAGTATAGATATGAATAATAATCATAATAAAAATAATTTATTATATATTAAATTAATGGAGTCATTAGATAATATATTAAAATTTGAAATAAAAATAAAGAAAAATAATTTAAAATAGGAATAGGAATGTAAAAAAGAAAAGAAAAATATAAAAATATTTAAAATAATATTTTATATATTATTATTTCTTTTCTTTTTAATAATTATTGCATATATAATATATAGAATTAAGCGTAAAGTTAAAGTTAAATATTTAATTAATTAATTAAACAATATTAATTTTAATACTATAAAAATTATAATAAATATATTTTAAAATATAATACTAACAAAATACCATATAATTAGTTAATAAAAATATACTAAATTAATCTATATAATAATAAATTTAAGTTTTACATATATAATTAAACAGAGTTTAATTATAATATTATTGAAAAAGATATAAAATATTTTATAATTAAAAATAAATAAGAAAAATATTAAATATTATTTCAAATAAATATTGTATATTAAATTATTAATATTGGTAAATAATAAATTAAAGACTAAATTAGATATTAAAAAATCGTAAAAAAGAAAAATATATATATAATTTCAATATTATTAATATATATATATATATATATTTAAAATTTTTAATTATAAATTTTAAAAGTGTTTTATATATGGTATAATAGCTCAGGGGGCAGAGCGTGTCACGTCTTAGTGCCAAGGTCCGGGGTTCGGGTCCCTGTTATGCCAAAAATATACTTTATATTAATTAAATTAGATTTTAAATATAAAAATATTACTAATAAAAAATAATAAAATTTTTATATTTATTTAAATATAAAAAATTATAATCATAAAACTAAATATTTAATATATATAATATTTTATTTAATTAAAATTTAAAAACTAATTAATATTAATAAATGGTCCTAGGGAAGAGGCTTTAATAACCATTGCTTAGGATACATTAGGTAGACGACTATACTAGAAAAGGTGTAATTGTAGTAATCATCCTCAAACCATAGAGGCGATTGCTGTCAGATGCACTCTCGTACAGGAAATCAGTATAAGAAGAGGGCATAATGATGTTGCTAGATTAATTCATTTTAATCAGCAAAGAAATATCATCTTGCAACTGCTCGTACTGAATTTGATCATTATCCGGAATCTGTCCTATAGTCAGTGAATGGTAATGTGAAAATATTATGAGATACACCTATTTAGACTAATAAGAGATTATCAGATGAATAGTTTATATCACATAATGTTCCTGATATTGTAGTCCTGGATAAGAGTAAGAAAACGTGCTGAATCATTGAGATTACGGTCTGTAGTGATAGGTATGTTGCCTTAAAGGAAAGAGCTAAAAAAGAGAGGTACCTTCTATTGGCAACTGAGCTGGGTCTACTCTGAGACGTGAAGACTATTGTTGTTCTAGTAGCTATAGGTGCCTTTGGCGCTGTTACAAAGAACTTCAATCGTCTGATTTCAGAAGTCATACCTGCTAACATAGGCAAGTAGATGGTCCATAGAGCAATCCGTGGAACATTAGATATCGTCTGGCGGAGTAAACGTGCGTAAGGCAACCATTAGAAGTAACTAAGTATTTTTTAAAAAATATCTCATATTGTATTATTATTTAAATAATAAATCATATTTTTATTAATATTCAATATATATTATAAAAAAGTAGTTATTTATTTGATAAATGTAAAATTAAGTAATATTAGAGAAAATAATTATATAAAAATTAAAATAATAGTATAGATAAATGCAATAACTTATATAATATTATTAAAAAGAATATTTAAAAATTTTATAATAGAAATAATAAAAAAATATTATATATTAAATTTTGAATTAAATATATTTTTAAAAAATAAAAAATATTAGTAATTTATTTAGTAATAAATATAAGATGATAATATTTTTAATATAATGTAATTTTTTTATTAAATAATAAAACAATAAATATAGATGAAGGTAATAAATTAGATTTTGATCTTATGCCTTTTATAGAGAGATTAGTTTATAGAGATACATTAGATATATTCAGTTATGATAATAGTATAATAGAAATACCATAGTTACCTGATTATAATGAATATATATGTTTAAATAATTGCTATACATGATATAAATTTAAAGAGAATTTTAATGAAGAAGATAAAAGTAAACTAAAAAATATATGTAATAATATATTTAAAAAAGGAAATTATGATAACGTATATGATATAATAATACAAAAATTAATGATGTTGTTTTTTAGAAATAAAATAGAAGATAAAAATCAATATATAAATTTTTTTGAAGATTTAAAATATTATAAATCATTAAAATCTTATAAATATACATATAAATATATATAGAAAATAAATTTTTAGAATGAGAAATAGTTTATTTTAGATTGATTAAACGAATATTTTATTAATAATACATATATATGTACTATTTAGTTATTAACAAAATTTTGTTGTATGTAGAAAATATTATTAAAAAGTGATTGAATATAGATAAAAATTTATTAGAATATATATAATAGAAAAACATATATATTGAATAAAATATTAGATAATAAAAGATTTGTAAGGTTAGAACAAATAAAATATTTTATAATAATTATTTCATATAATTAGAATAAAGAAATATTTATTAATAAAATAGTTTATTATATTATATAGAAAATATTATTATATCCTTATAATAATCCTTATAAGGATATAATAAATTTTTTAAATTTTATTACAGAATATATATTAGAAGAATAATTAAATTTTTATATTTTAAATTGGGTTAAATTATTTTATTATATTAACTGATAAAGAAAAATTAGAAAAAATATAGAATGATATTAGTAAATGAATGGAAAATAATAATTCTTGGTATAATATATTAGAAGATAAAAAATGGAAATTATTAACATATAAGTAATATATAAAAATAAATTAGATAATATTAATAATAAATAAAAGGAAGTATATAAAAATACAATTTATTATACTATATTTAAATCTGATAATTTTTTTAATTAGTTAAATTATATAATATCAAATATATATAGTATTCAGAAGAATAATAAATTAGAAAAAGATTCAGAAAATATATGATTATTATATAAAATAATATAAAAGTTCTATAAAATTTATAGATTATTTAAAAGAAGAAGAAATAGATTTAACTAATATAGCAGAATATTTAAAAATATAAACATATAGTATATAATTATAAAAATAAAATAAAAGATATTTATGATATATTAAGAAAAAATATTTAGATAATATATAAAAACAATAAAAATATAAAAGATTAATATAATTAATATATTACAAATATATAAAAATTTAGATATAATTTTTCGTTATGATCATAATTATATGGATCAATTAAATTTATTAAAAAATATATTTAAATATAATATTAATTTAGATATAGTAAATAGTAATATAGAAGAATTTATTAATCTATATAATATATCAAAATTATTAGTAGATATAAATAAAAAATTAGATTATAATAATATATTATATGTCAAAATATTAAATAGATTATTTTAATAAAAAAATTTAAATTAGTAATAAAAGGATTAGAAATAGAAAAAACTAATTGTATTTAGATAAAAATATATTAACATTTATAATATTACTTAAAGTTATAGTAATTATAATGTATAAAATTAAAAATAAGAACAAAGTTAAACAGTTATTATAATTATCTTAATTAAATTTTTAAATATTAATTAACTATATATCACATATATTATCAACTTCTACAAATTCCATCTTCATTTTTTTATTCATCTTTTTAAATTTATTCTAAAATATTTACACTATTGAATAAATTTTTATTGTTAAGATATCAAATATATATAACAATGCTTATCTATATTAATTGATATATTCTATAATACTAATATATCTTAAATATAACTTTATAATTGAAAATACAAATATTATTGTTAATTAATAGAATAATAAATATAGATATAAATTTATTGTTACTACATATCTATAATTATTTTATATTAGATTTTATACTATTATACTATATAATCTAAAAATAGTTGAAAAGTAGAAATTTAAATTTAAGAAAAAATATTTTAATTATTATTTTAGTATATAATATTCTTATATATATTACTAATTATCTATCTAGTATTATGTAATATATATCCATATATTACTAATCTTATTAATTTTATAAATAAATGATAATTCAACTAATATTTAATATAGTAGTCATATTAGTAGTTAAGAATATAGATTTAGATAATGATGATATTGATAATATTTTAGATAAAAATATCTAGATTATAGAAGATAATAGTAATATTATAGAATTACCTAATAATAATCAAAGTATATATCTATATAATTGTTATCAATGATACAAATTAAAAAGAGACTATAATTAGTATGATATAGATAAAGTAAATTAGTTATGCAATAAACTATTTAGAAAAAGAAAATATTATAATATACATGATAGTATTATAAAAAAATTAATAATTATATTTTTTAGAGTAGAATTAAATTATATAAATAAAGATATAGATTTGTATATATATACAATAATAAATATTAAAAAACCTATATTATATAAAAGAATATATAAATATAATGAAATAATAAAATTAAATTATTAGAGTGAAGATTAGTTTCTTTTAGATTGAATAAATTTATTTTCTACTGATATAATTTTCTATATTTTTACTATATAGTTAATAACAAGATTCTATTGTATATATAAAATAGTAAAATACAATGATTGAGATTCTATTATAAAAAATTATATCAATACTAATACTAATAGTAATATAACAAAGATATAGATATTAGAAAATATATTAGATAGTAAAAGATTTATAAGATTAAATGAATTAAAGAATTTTATATTAATCATCTCATATGGATAGAGTAAAGAAGAATTTATAAAAGTTTTAGTTCATTATATTATATAGAAATAGGCATAGTATCCTTATAGAAATCATCAAAAATATATGTATGGGTTTTTAAATTTTATAACAGATTATATATTAGAAGAATAATTAATTTTTAGATTTTATTATATTAACTAATTATTTTAATATATAAAATATTTTTTAGATATATTTATATATGATAATAACTTTTATAATATTTAAAATATATCATTTTTTTTATTTTTTTAAGAAATTTAAAAATTAATTATTTATTTTATTACCTTATTCATATAAACATTTATTTTTCTATTAGATGATATCTAACAATCCATGAATTACTTTATACACTATCTACTTATTTATTTATATTAACAGATATTATCTCTAAAATCAGATAATTGAATTTTTTATAATAACATATATATCTACAGAAATAACAACTATCTTCACATCTTAGAGTAGACCTATTTTAGTTACTGATAAAAGGTATTTCTTTTTTTTGACATAAGTATCCTATAGATATCTTAAAATCATTAGCAGTCGATAAGGCTACCTCCCTTAAGTATTCTATTTTCTACATTAAACATTAACTATACTATTATAAAGGGTGTGGTTGATACCGTTGATATATTTCATAGGTTTTCTTAGAGATAGCCTATAATATTAAAGAGAAATTCCTTTCGGATTTCTCTATCTTAGTATGTCTCTATCTCCTAATTAATCTTA
>NW_025962422.1:0-14121 GCF_017589495.1 Alosa alosa
ACAATATCTGACATATTTTGAAATTTGTCAAAATCTGTCTTTTTCCTGACCCGGACCTTATGTGAAAACTAAGAAAATCTGAAAAGTATCGAAAAAAAATCAGACCAATTTTTTTTTCACTTTTTTTTCCATAGTTCATGCATTTCACATGTCTAGGCGTGAAATAAAAAATAATTTGGACAATATCTGACATATTTTGAAATTTGTCAAAAAAATCTGCCTTTTTCCTGACCCCGGACCTTATGTGAAAACTAAGAAAATCTGAAAAGTATGAAAAAAAATCAGACCAATTTTTTTCACTTTTTTCCCATAGTTCATGCATTTCACATGTCTAGGCGTGAAATAAAAATAATTTGGACAATATCTGACATATTTTGAAATTTGTCAAAAAATCTGCCTTTTTTCCTGACCCGGACCTTATGTGAAAACTAAGAAAATCTGAAAAGTCTGAAAAAAAAATCAGACCAATTTTTTTTCACTTTTTTTGCCATAGTTCATGCATTTCACATGTCTAGGCGTGAATAAAAAAATAATTTGGACAATATCTGACATATTTTGAAATTTGTCAAAAAAAATCTGCCTTTTTTCCTGACCCCGGACCTTATGTGAAAACTAAGAAAATCTGAAAAGTATGAAAAAAAAATCAGACCAATTTTTTTTTTTTTTTTTCCATAGTTCATGCATTTCACATGTCTAGGCGTGAAATAAAAAATAATTTGGACAATATCTAACATATTTTGAAATTTGTCAAAAATCTGCCTTTTTCCTGACCCCGGACCTTATGTGAAAACTAAGAAAATCTGAAAAGTCCGAAAAAAAAATCAGACCAATTTTTTTTCACTTTTTTTTCCATAGTTCATGCATTTCACATGTCTAGACGTGAAATAAAAAATAATTTGGACAATATCTGACATATTTTGAAATTTGTCAAAAATCTGCCTTTTTTCCTGACCCCGGACCTTATGTGAAAACTAAGAAAATCTGAAAAGTACGAAAAAAATCAGACCAATTTTTTTTTTTTTTTTTTTCCCATAGTTCATGCATTTCACATGTCTAGACGTGAAAAAAAAAATAATTTGGACAATATCTAACATATTTTGAAATTTGTCAAAAATCTGCCTTTTTTTCCTGACCCCGGACCTTATGTGAAAACTAAGAAAATCTGAAAAGTCTGAAAAAAAAAATCAGACCAATTTTTTTTTACTTTTTTCCCATAGTTCATGCATTTCACATGTCTAGACGTGAAATAAAAAATAATTTGGACAATATCTAACAGATTTTGAAATTTGTCAAAAATCTGCCTTTTTTCCTGACCCCGGACCTTATGTGAAAACTAAGAAAATCTGAAAAGTACGAAAAAAATCAGACCATTTTTTTTTTCTTTTTTCCCATAGTTCATGCATTTCACATGTCTAGGCGTGAAATAAAAAAATAATTTGGACAATATCTAACATATTTTGAAATTTGTCAAAAATCTGCCTTTTTTTTCCTGACCCCGGACCTTATGTGAAAACTAAGAAAATCTGAAAAGTCTGAAAAAAAATCAGACCAATTTTTTTTCACTTTTTTTTTTCCCATAGTTCATGCATTTCACATGTCTAGGCGTGAAATAAAAATAATTTGGACAATATCTAACATATTTTTGAAATTTGTTAAAAAATCTGCCTTTTTCCTGACCCCGGACCTTATGTGAAAACTAAGAAAATCTGAAAAGTATGAAAAAAAAAATCAGACCAATTTTTTTTTTCACTTTTTTCCCATAGTTCATGCATTTCACATGTCTAGGCGTGAAATAAAAATAATTTGGACAATATCTGACATATTTTGAAATTTGTCAAAAAATCTGTCTTTTTCCTGACCCCGGACCTTATGTGAAAACTAAGAAAATCTGAAAAAGTATGAAAAAAAATCAGACCAATTTTTTCACTTTTTTTTTCCATAGTTCATGCATTTCACATGTCTAGGCGTGAAATAAAAAATAATTTGGACAATATCTGACATATTTTGAAATTTGTAAAAAAATCTGTCTTTTTCCTGACCCCGGACCTTATGTGAAAACTAAGAAAATCTGAAAAGTCTGAAAAAAAATCAGACCAATTTTTTTCACTTTTTTCCCATAGTTCATGCATTTCACATGTCTAGACGTGAATAAAAAAATAATTTGGACAATATCTGACATATTTTGAAATTTGTCAAAAATCTGCCTTTTTTCCTGACCCGGACCTTATGTGAAAACTAAGAAAATCTGAAAAGTACGAAAAAAATCAGACAATTCTTTTTCACTATTTTTTCCATAGTTCATGCATTTCACATGTCTAGGCGTGAAATAAAAAATAATTTGGACAATATCTAACATATTTTGAAATTTGTCAAAAATCTGCCTTTTTTTCCTGACCCGGACCTTATGTGAAAACTAAGAAAATCTGAAAAGTATGAAAAAAAATCAGACCAATTTTTTTTACTTTTTTTCCCATAGTTCATGCATTTCACATGTCTAGGCGTGAAATAAAAAATAATTTGGACAATATCTAACATATTTTTGAAATTTGTCAAAAATCTGCCTTTTTTCCTGACCCCGGACCTTATGTGAAAACTAAGAAAATCTGAAAAGTATGAAAAAAAATCAGATTTTTTTTTTTTCACTTTTTTTTCCCATAGTTCATGCATTTCACATGTCTAGGCGTGAAATAAAAATAATTTGGACAATATCTAACATATTTTTTGAAATTTGTCAAAAATCTGTCCTTTTTCCTGACCCGGACCTTATGTGAAAACTAAGAAAATCTGAAAAGTATGAAAAAAATCAGACCAATTTTTTTTCACTTTTTTTTCCCATAGTTCATGCATTTCACATGTCTAGACGTGAAATAAAAAATAATTTGGACAATATCTGACATATTTTGAAATTTGTCAAAAATCTGCCTTTTTCCTGACCCCGGACCTTATGTGAAAACTAAGAAAATCTGAAAAGTCTGAAAAAAAATCAGACCAATTTTTTTTTCACTTTTTTTCCCATAGTTCATGCATTTCACATGTCTAGGCGTGAAAAAAAAAAATAATTTGGACAATATCTAACATATTTTTAAATTTGTCAAAAATCTGTCTTTTTCCTGACCCCGGACCTTATGTGAAAACTAAGAAAATCTGAAAAGTATGAAAAAAATCAGACCAATTTTTTTTTTTTTTTTTTCCCATAGTTCATGCATTTCACATGTCTAGCGTGAAATAAAAAAATAATTTGGACAATATCTGACATATTTTGAAATTTGTCAAAAAATCTGTCTTTTTTCCTGACCCCGGACCTTATGTGAAAACTAAGAAAATCTGAAAAAATGAAAAAAAAATCAGACCAATTTTTTTTCACTTTTTTTTCCATAGTTCATGCATTTCACATGTCTAGGCGTGAAATAAAAATAATTTGGACAATATCTAACATATTTTGAAATTTGTCAAAAATCTGCCTTTTTTCCTGACCCCGGACCTTATGTGAAAACTAAGAAAATCTGAAAAGTCTGAAAAAAAATCAGACCAATTTTTTTTTCACTTTTTTCCCATAGTTCATGCATTTCACATGTCTAGGCGTGAAATAAAAAATAATTTGGACAATATCTGACATATTTTTGAAATTTGTCAAAAATCTGCCTTTTTTCCTGACCCCGGACCTTATGTGAAAACTAAGAAAAATCTGAAAAGTGAAAAAAAAATCAGACCAATTTTTTTTTTTTTTTCCCATAGTTCATGCATTTCACATGTCTAGGCGTGAAATAAAAAAAATAATTTGGACAATATCTGACATATTTTGAAATTTGTAAAAATCTGCCTTTTTCCTGACCCCGGACCTTATGTGAAAACTAAGAAAATCTGAAAAGTATGAAAAAAATCAGACCAATTTTTTTTTCACTTTTTTCCCATAGTTCATGCATTTCACATGTCTAGACGTGAAATAAAAAATAATTTGGACAATATCTAACAGATTTTTAAATTTGTTAAAAAATCTGCCTTTTTTCCTGACCCCGGACCTTATGTGAAAACTAAGAAAATCTGAAAAGTACGAAAAAAATCAGACCAATTTTTTTTAACTTTTTTTGCCATAGTTCATGCATTTCACATGTCTAGACGTGAATAAAAAAATAATTTGGACAATATCTGACATATTTTGAAATTTGTCAAAAATCTGCCTTTTTTCCTGACCCCGGACCTTATGTGAAAACTAAGAAAATCTGAAAAGTACGAAAAAAATCAGACCAATTTTTTTTCACTTTTTTTTCCCATAGTTCATGCATTTCACATGTCTAGACGTGAAATAAAAAATAATTTGGACAATATCTAACAGATTTTGAAATTTGTCAAAAATCTGCCTTTTTTCCTGACCCCGGACCTTATGTGAAAACTAAGAAAATCTGAAAAGTATGAAAAAAATCAGACCAATTTTTTTCACTTTTTTTCCCATAGTTCATGCATTTCACATGTCTAGACGTGAAATAAAAAATAATTTGGACAATATCTAACATATTTTTAAATTTGTCAAAAATCTGCCTTTTTTCCTGACCCGGACTTATACCAATTTTTTTTTAGACATGTCTATTTGAAATTTGGACAATATCTAACAGATTTTTAAATTTGTTTTGTCTGACCCCGGACCTTATGTGAAAACTAAGAAAATCTGAAAAGTATGAAAAAAAATCAGACCATTTTTTTTTCACTTTTTCCCATAGTTCATGCATTTCACATGTCTAGACGTGAATAAAAAAATAATTTGGACAATATCTGACATATTTTGAAATTTGTCAAAAATCTGCCTTTTTTCCTGACCCCGGACCTTATGTGAAAACTAAGAAAATCTGAAAAGTATGAAAAAAATCAGACCAATTTTTTTTCACTTTTTCCCATAGTTCATGCATTTCACATGTCTAGGCGTGAAATAAAAAAATAATTTGGACAATATCTAACAGATTTTGAAATTTGTCAAAAATCTGTCTTTTTTCCTGACCCCGGACCTTATGTGAAAACTAAGAAAATCTGAAAAGTATGAAAAAAAAATCAGACCAATTTTTTTCACTTTTTTTTTTCCCATAGTTCATGCATTTCACATGTCTAGGCGTGAAATAAAAAATAATTTGGACAATATCTGACATATTTTTGAAATTTGTCAAAAATCTGCCTTTTTTCCTGACCCGGACCTTATGTGAAAACTAAGAAAATCTGAAAAGTACGAAAAAAAATCAGACCAATTTTTTTTTACTTTTTTCCCATAGTTCATGCATTTCACATGTCTAGGCGTGAAATAAAAAAATAATTTGGACAATATCTAACATATTTTGAAATTTGTCAAAAATCTGCCTTTTTTTCCTGACCCCGGACCTTATGTGAAAACTAAGAAAATCTGAAAAGTCTGAAAAAAAATCAGACCAATTTTTTTTTACTTTTTTTTCCCATAGTTCATGCATTTCACATGTCTAGACGTGAAATAAAAAAATAATTTGGACAATATCTGACATATTTTGAAATTTGTCAAAAATCTGCCTTTTTTCCTGACCCCGGACCTTATGTGAAAACTAAGAAAATCTGAAAAGTACGAAAAAAATCAGACAATTTTTTTTCACTATTTTTTCCATAGTTCATGCATTTCACATGTCTAGACGTGAAATAAAAAATAATTTGGACAATATCTAACATATTTTGAAATTTGTCAAAAATCTGTCTTTTTTCCTGACCCGGACCTTATGTGAAAACTAAGAAAATCTGAAAAGTATGAAAAAAATCAGACCATTTTTTTTTTCACTTTTTTTCCATAGTTCATGCATTTCACATGTCTAGGCGAAATAAAAAATAATTTGGACAATATCTGACATATTTTGAAATTTGTCAAAAATCTGCTTTTTTCCTGACCCCGGACCTTATGTGAAAACTAAGAAAATCTGAAAAGTACGAAAAAAAATCAGACCAATTTTTTTTTCACTTTTTTTCCCATAGTTCATGCATTTCACATGTCTAGACGTGAAATAAAAAATAATTTGGACAATATCTAACAGATTTTTAAATTTGTTAAAAAATCTGTCTTTTTTCCTGACCCGGACCTTATGTGAAAACTAAGAAAATCTGAAAAAAGATGAAAAAAAATCAGACCAATTTTTTTTTTTTTTTTTTTTTCCATAGTTCATGCATTTCACATGTCTAGACGTGAAATAAAAAATAATTTGGACAATATCTGACATATTTTGAAATTTGTCAAAAATCTGCCTTTTTTCCTGACCCCGGACCTTATGTGAAAACTAAGAAAATCTGAAAAGTACGAAAAAAATCAGACCAATTTTTTTTCACTTTTTTTCCCATAGTTCATGCATTTCACATGTCTAGACGTGAAATAAAAAAATAATTTGGACAATATCTAACATATTTTGAAATTTGTCAAAAATCTGCCTTTTTCCTGACCCCGGACCTTATGTGAAAACTAAGAAAATCTGAAAAGTGAAAAAAAAATCAGACCAATTTTTTTTCACTTTTTTTTCCATAGTTCATGCATTTCACATGTCTAGGCGTGAATAAAAAATAATTTGGACAATATCTGACATATTTTGAAATTTGTCAAAAATCTGCCTTTTTTTCCTGACCCCGGACCTTATGTGAAAACTAAGAAAATCTGAAAAGTATGAAAAAAATCAGACCAATTTTTTTTTCACTTTTTTTCCCATAGTTCATGCATTTCACATGTCTAGACGTGAAATAAAAAATAATTTGGACAATATCTAACAGATTTTTAAATTTGTCAAAAATCTGCCTTTTTTCCTGACCCCGGACCTTATGTGAAAACTAAGAAAATCTGAAAAGTATGAAAAAAATCAGACCAATTTTTTTTTCACTTTTTTTCCCATAGTTCATGCATTTCACATGTCTAGACGTGAATAAAAAAATAATTTGGACAATATCTGACATATTTTGAAATTTGTCAAAAATCTGCCTTTTTCCTGACCCCGGACCTTATGTGAAAACTAAGAAAATCTGAAAAGTATGAAAAAAAAATCAGACCAATTTTTTTTCACTTTTTTTCCATAGTTCATGCATTTCACATGTCTAGGCGTGAAATAAAAAAAATAATTTGGACAATATCTGACATATTTTTTGAAATTTGTCAAAAATCTGTCTTTTTTTCCGACCCCCCGGACCTTATGTGAAAACTAAGAAAATCTGAAAAGTATGAAAAAAAATCAGACCAATTTTTTTTCACTTTTTTTCCCATAGTTCATGCATTTCACATGTCTAGGCGTGAATAAAAAATAATTTGGACAATATCTGACATATTTTTAAATTTGTTAAAAAATCTGCCTTTTTCCTGACCCCGGACCTTATGTGAAAACTAAGAAAATCTGAAAAGTATGAAAAAAAATCAGACCAATTTTTTTTTCTTTTTTTTTCCCATAGTTCATGCATTTCACATGTCTAGGCGTGAAATAAAAAATAATTTGGACAATATCTAACATATTTTTGAAATTTGTCAAAAATCTGCCTTTTTCCTGACCCCGGACCTTATGTGAAAACTAAGAAAATCTGAAAAGTATGAAAAAAATCAGACCAATTTTTTTTCACTTTTTTTCCCATAGTTCATGCATTTCACATGTCTAGGCGTGAAATAAAAAAAAATAATTTGGACAATATCTAACATATTTTGAAATTTGAAAAAAATCTGTCTTTTTTCCTGACCCCGGACCTTATGTGAAAACTAAGAAAATCTGAAAAGTCTGAAAAAAAAATCAGACCAATTTTTTTTTCATTTTTTTTTTCCCATAGTTCATGCATTTCACATGTCTAGGCGTGAAATAAAAAATAATTTGGACAATATCTGACATATTTTGAAATTTGTCAAAAATCTGCCTTTTTCCTGACCCCGGACCTTATGTGAAAACTAAGAAAATCTGAAAAGTAAAAAAAATCAGACCAATTTTTTTTTTTTTTTTTCCATAGTTCATGCATTTCACATGTCTAGGCGTGAAATAAAAAATAATTTGGACAATATCTAACATATTTTTGAAATTTGTCAAAAATCTGTCTTTTTTCCTGACCCGGACCTTATGTGAAAACTAAGAAAATCTGAAAAGTATGAAAAAAAAATCAGACCAATTTTTTTTTTTTTTTTTTCCCATAGTTCATGCATTTCACATGTCTAGGCGTGAAATAAAAAATAATTTGGACAATATCTGACATATTTTGAAATTTGTCAAAAATCTGCCTTTTTTTCCTGACCCCGGACCTTATGTGAAAACTAAGAAAATCTGAAAAAAATAAAAAAAAATCAGACCAATTTTTTTTTTCACTTTTTTTCCATAGTTCATGCATTTCACATGTCTAGGCGTGAAATAAAAAATAATTTGGACAATATCTAACATATTTTGAAATTTGTCAAAAATCTGTTTTTTCCTGACCCCGGACCTTATGTGAAAACTAAGAAAATCTGAAAAGTATGAAAAAAAAAATCAGACCAATTTTTTTTCACTTTTTTCCCATAGTTCATGCATTTCACATGTCTAGACGTGAAATAAAAAATAATTTGGACAATATCTGACATATTTTGAAATTTGTCAAAAATCTGCCTTTTTTCCTGACCCCGGACCTTATGTGAAAACTAAGAAAATCTGAAAAGTATGAAAAAAATCAGACCAATTTTTTTTTTACTTTTTTCCCATAGTTCATGCATTTCACATGTCTAGGCGTGAAATAAAAAATAATTTGGACAATATCTAACATATTTTTAAATTTGTCAAAAATCTGTCTTTTTCCTGACCCCGGACCTTATGTGAAAACTAAGAAAATCTGAAAAGTATGAAAAAAAATCAGACCAATTTTTTTTTCTTTTTTTTTCCATAGTTCATGCATTTCACATGTCTAGGCGTGAAATAAAAAATAATTTGGACAATATCTGACATATTTTGAAATTTGTCAAAAATCTGCCTTTTTCCTGACCCGGACCTTATGTGAAAACTAAGAAAATCTGAAAAGTATGAAAAAAAATCAGACCAATTTTTTTTTTCACTTTTTTTCCCATAGTTCATGCATTTCACATGTCTAGGCGTGAAATAAAAAATAATTTGGACAATATCTAACAGATTTTTTAAATTTGTCAAAAATCTGTCTTTTTCCTGACCCCGGACCTTATGTGAAAACTAAGAAAATCTGAAAAGTATGAAAAAAAAAATCAGACCAATTTTTTTTTCACTTTTTTTCCATAGTTCATGCATTTCACATGTCTAGGCGTGAAATAAAAAAAATAATTTGGACAATATCTGACATATTTTGAAATTTGTCAAAAAAATCTGCCTTTTTCCTGACCCCGGACCTTATGTGAAAACTAAGAAAATCTGAAAAGTATGAAAAAAAAATCAGACCAATTTTTTTTTTACTTTTTTCCCATAGTTCATGCATTTCACATGTCTAGGCGTGAATAAAAAATAATTTGGACAATATCTAACAGATTTTTGAAATTTGTCAAAAAATCTGCCTTTTTTCCTGACCCCGGACCTTATGTGAAAACTAAGAAAATCTGAAAAGTATGAAAAAAAATCAGACCAATTTTTTTTTTTTTTTTTTTTATGCATTTCACATGTCTAGACGTGAAATAAAAAATAATTTGGACAATATCTGACATATTTTGAAATTTGTCAAAAATCTGCCTTTTTTCCTGACCCCGGACCTTATGTGAAAACTAAGAAAATCTGAAAAGTACGAAAAAAATCAGACCAATTTTTTTTCACTTTTTTCCCATAGTTCATGCATTTCACATGTCTAGACGTGAAATAAAAAATAATTTGGACAATATCTGACATATTTTGAAATTTTGTCAAAAATCTGCCTTTTTTCCTGACCCGGACCTTATGTGAAAACTAAGAAAATCTGAAAAGTATGAAAAAAAATCAGACCAATTTTTTTTTTCACTTTTTTTTCCCATAGTTCATGCATTTCACATGTCTAGACGTGAATAAAAAAATAATTTGGACAATATCTGACATATTTTGAAATTTGTCAAAAATCTGCCTTTTTTTCCTGACCCCGGACCTTATGTGAAAACTAAGAAAATCTGAAAAGTCTGAAAAAAAAAATCAGACCAATTTTTTTTTCACTTTTTTCCCATAGTTCATGCATTTCACATGTCTAGGCGTGAAATAAAAAATAATTTGGACAATATCTAACATATTTTTAAATTTGTCAAAAATCTGTCTTTTTCCTGACCCGGACCTTATGTGAAAACTAAGAAAATCTGAAAAGTATGAAAAAAAATCAGACCAATTTTTTTTCTTTTTTCCCCATAGTTCATGCATTTCACATGTCTAGGCGTGAAATAAAAAATAATTTGGACAATATCTGACATATTTTGAAATTTGTCAAAAATCTGCCTTTTTCCTGACCCCGGACCTTATGTGAAAACTAAGAAAATCTGAAAAGTACGAAAAAAATCAGACCAATTTTTTTTTTTTTTTTGCCATAGTTCATGCATTTCACATGTCTAGACGTGAAATAAAAAATAATTTGGACAATATCTGACATATTTTGAAATTTGTCAAAAATCTGCCTTTTTTCCTGACCCCGGACCTTATGTGAAAACTAAGAAAATCTGAAAAAAAAAAAAAAAATCAGACCATTTTTTTTTTCACTTTTTTCCATAGTTCATGCATTTCACATGTCTAGGCGTGAAATAAAAAATAATTTGGACAATATCTAACATATTTTGAAATTTGTCAAAAATCTGCCTTTTCCTGACCCGGACCTTATGTGAAAACTAAGAAAATCTGAAAAGTATGAAAAAAATCAGACCAATTTTTTTTTCACTTTTTCCCATAGTTCATGCATTTCACATGTCTAGGCGTGAAATAAAAATAATTTGGACAATATCTAACATATTTTGAAATTTGTCAAAAATCTGCCTTTTTTCCTGACCCCGGACCTTATGTGAAAACTAAGAAAATCTGAAAAGTATGAAAAAAAATCAGACCAATTTTTTTCACTTTTTTCCCAATTGTTCATTTATTTCACATGTCTAGACGTGAAATAAAAAATAATTTGGACAATATCTAACAGATTTTTAAATTTGTCAAAAATCTGCCTTTTTTCCTGACCCCGGACCTTATGTGAAAACTAAGAAAATCTGAAAAGTACGAAAAAAATCAGACCAATTTTTTTTCACTTTTTTTTCCCATAGTTCATGCATTTCACATGTCTAGGCGTGAAATAAAAATAATTTGGACAATATCTGACATATTTTGAAATTTGTAAAAAAAAAAAATCTGTCTTTTTTCCTGACCCGGACCTTATGTGAAAACTAAGAAAATCTGAAAAGTATGAAAAAAATCAGACCAATTTTTTTTTTTTTTTTTTCCCATAGTTCATGCATTTCACATGTCTAGGCGTGAAATAAAAATAATTTGGACAATATCTGACATATTTTGAAATTTGTCAAAAAATCTGCCTTTTTCCTGACCCGGACCTTATGTGAAAACTAAGAAAATCTGAAAAGTATGAAAAAAATCAGACCAATTTTTTTTTCACTTTTTTTTCCATAGTTCATGCATTTCACATGTCTAGGCGTGAATAAAAAAATAATTTGGACAATATCTGACATATTTTTGAAATTTGTCAAAAAATCTGCCTTTTTTTCCTGACCCCGGACCTTATGTGAAAACTAAGAAAATCTGAAAAGTCTGAAAAAAAATCAGACCAATTTTTTTTCACTTTTTTCCCATAGTTCATGCATTTCACATGTCTAGACGTGAAATAAAAAATAATTTGGACAATATCTAACAGATTTTTAAATTTGTCAAAAATCTGCCTTTTTTCCTGACCCCGGACCTTATGTGAAAACTAAGAAAATCTGAAAAGTACGAAAAAAATCAGACCAATTTTTTTTTACTTTTTTCCCATAGTTCATGCATTTCACATGTCTAGGCGTGAAAATAAAAATAATTTGGACAATATCTGACATATTTTGAAATTTGTCAAAAATCTGCCTTTTTCCTGACCCGGACCTTATGTGAAAACTAAGAAAATCTGAAAAGTGAAAAAAAATCAGACCAATTTTTTTTTACTTTTTTCCCATAGTTCATGCATTTCACATGTCTAGACGTGAAATAAAAAATAATTTGGACAATATCTGACATATTTTGAAATTTGTCAAAAATCTGCCTTTTTTCCTGACCCGGACCTTATGTGAAAACTAAGAAAATCTGAAAAAGTATGAAAAAAATCAGACCAATTTTTTTTCACTTTTTTTCCATAGTTCATGCATTTCACATGTCTAGACGTGAAATAAAAAATAATTTGGACAATATCTGACATATTTTGAAATTTGTCAAAAATCTGCCTTTTTTCCTGACCCCGGACCTTATGTGAAAACTAAGAAAATCTGAAAAGTAATGAAAAAAAATCAGACCAATTTTTTTTCACTTTTTCCCATAGTTCATGCATTTCACATGTCTAGGCGTGAAATAAAAAAAATAATTTGGACAATATCTGACATATTTTTGAAATTTGTAAAAAATCTGTCTTTTTCCTGACCCGGACCTTATGTGAAAACTAAGAAAATCTGAAAAAGTATGAAAAAATCAGACCAATTTTTTTTTCACTTTTTTTTCCCATAGTTCATGCATTTCACATGTCTAGACGTGAAATAAAAAATAATTTGGACAATATCTAACATATTTTGAAATTTGTCAAAAATCTGCCTTTTTCCTGACCCCGGACCTTATGTGAAAACTAAGAAAATCTGAAAAGTACGAAAAAAATCAGACCAATTTTTTTCACTTTTTTTTGCCATAGTTCATGCATTTCACATGTCTAGACGTGAATAGAAAAATAATTTGGACAATATCTGACATATTTTGAAATTTGTCAAAAATCTCTTTTTTTTCCTGACCCCGGACCTTATGTGAAAACTAAGAAAATCTGAAAAGTCAGAAAAAAAAATCAGACCAATTTTTTTTTTCTTTTTTCCCATAGTTCATGCATTTCACATGTCTAGACGTGAAATAAAAAATAATTTGGACAATATCTAACAGATTTTGAAATTTGTCAAAAATCTGTCTTTTTTTCCTGACCCGGACCTTATGTGAAAACTAAGAAAATCTGAAAAGTATGAAAAAAAATCAGACCAATTTTTTTTCACTTTTTTTTGCCATAGTTCATGCATTTCACATGTCTAGACGTGAAATAAAAAATAATTTGGACAATATCTGACATATTTTGAAATTTGTCAAAAATCTGTCTTTTTTCCTGACCCCGGACCTTATGTGAAAACTAAGAAAATCTGAAAAGTATGAAAAAAAATCAGACCAATTTTTTTTCACTTTTTTTGCCATAGTTCATGCATTTCACATGTCTAGGCGTGAAATAAAAATAATTTGGACAATATCTGACATATTTTTTAAATTTGTCAAAAATCTGTCTTTTTCTCTGACCCGGACCTTATGTGAAAACTAAGAAAATCTGAAAAGTGAAAAAAAATCAGACCAATTTTTTTTTTTCACTTTTTTCCCATAGTTCATGCATTTCACATGTCTAGGCGTGAATAAAAAATAATTTGGACAATATCTGACATATTTTGAAATTTGTCAAAAAATCTGCCTTTTTCCTGACCCCGGACCTTATGTGAAAACTAAGAAAATCTGAAAAGTGAAAAAAAAAATCAGACCAATTTTTTTTTCACTTTTTTTCCCATAGTTCATGCATTTCACATGTCTAGGCGTGAAATAAAAAATAATTTGGACAATATCTGACATATTTTGAAATTTGTCAAAAATCTGCCTTTTTCCTGACCCGGACCTTATGTGAAAACTAAGAAAATCTGAAAAGTACGAAAAAAATCAGACCAATTTTTTTTTACTTTTTTCCCATAGTTCATGCATTTCACATGTCTAGACGTGAAATAAAAAATAATTTGGACAATATCTGACATATTTTGAAATTTGTCAAAAATCTGCCTTTTTTCCTGACCCCGGACCTTATGTGAAAACTAAGAAAATCTGAAAAGTATGAAAAAAATCAGACCAATTTTTTTCACTTTTTTTGCCATAGTTCATGCATTTCACATGTCTAGACGTGAAAAAAAATAATTTGGACAATATCTGACATATTTTGAAATTT
>NW_025962423.1:0-14107 GCF_017589495.1 Alosa alosa
TATTATATAATAGACCTTTTCAATTTTATAATAAATTATTATATATTAAATAAAAATTAAATTTTTATATTATTTTATAAAATTTTTTAATGTATTTATTTTAATAATTTTTTTTATAATTTTATGTTAAAAATATTTTAAACCCTATATATATAAACTAACTATAAATGATAATATTTATTATATTAGTAATAGTAATAAAAAATATTATATTAACTGATGAAGAAAAAATATAGAAGATATAGAATAGTTAATATTAAATCAGAAAGATAATAACAAATATTGATACAAAAATATAGAAGATATAAAATAGTTAATATTAAATGAAAAAAATATTATAAAAAATAATTTAGATAGTATTAATGATAAATGAGAAAAAATATATAAAAATGTTAATTAGTATACTATATTTAAATCTGATAAAATTTTATTTAATTAGATACATTAGATAATATTAACAATATATAATATTTAGGATAATAATAAATTAGTAAAAGATTCAGAAAATATATGATTATTATATAAAGGTACAATAAATTTTACAAATGAATAGAATAAAATAGATAACATGTTTAATAATATATTAATTCAGTATATTTTTTGAAGTAATTGATTAAATAAAAAATATTGATACAGTAATAGTATCAAAGAAGATGAAGTAATTGAAAATAATATATCTAATTTATGAATTTTAGAAACTATATTATTAACTTCTAAATATTATTATAATTTATATATTAAATATAATTTAGATTTTAATAAAAATACATATGAAATTTCTTTATATATATGAAAATAAATAATCTAAAACATTAGAATTATTATTAGAAATAAAATAGTAGATAAATATATTACAAGATAAAATATATAATTATAGTATTAATAATTGATTAAATATTAAAAAATTAAAATAGGATTTAAATACAAAACTATTAGAATTAAATAATCATGTAATAGTATCTAATACTAATAGTAATAAGATGATATTTTATGAAAAATTATAGATATTAAATTAGTTATTTAATTTTCATATATCTAGTAAGTATGAAAATAGAGATGATATATCTAAAGATTAGTTTAATAATATAAAAAAATTTATATTAGATTTTTTATAGAAAGAAATATATTATCCATTATCAGATAAAGATTCTATAAAATTAATAGATTATTTAAAAGACTATAAAATAGATTTAACTAAAGTAGTAGAATATTTAATATAGTAAAAGATGATACTTATTTAAATAAAAGATAAGAAATATAAAATAGAAAATATTTATTATAAATTAAGAGAAAAATATATTGATAATATAAAGAATAATAATATAATAATAAAGTTATATGAAAATATATTAAAAATATATGAAAATTAGAATATAAATTTTTATTATTATTATAATCATATATATCAATTAAATTTATTAAAAATTATATTTAAGAATAATATTAATTTAGATATAGTAAATAGTAATATAAAAGAATTTATTAATTTATATAATATAACTAAAAATAATATATCAAAATTATTAATAGTAGATATAAGTAAATGAATAAATTATTATCATTGTAATTTAATATATATTGATTTATTAAAATCAATTAATTAGATATTAAAATTTAAATTACTAATAAAAGAATAGAAATAGGAAAAAATAAATATGTATAAAACAGTAGCTATTACATTTATTATATTGATAGTAGTATTAGTAATTATAATAGTTATAATATAGAAATATAAGAATAAAAATAAAGTTAAATAGCTATTATAATTATCTTAATTAAATTATATTTTTATTTTATTATTATAATGATAATTAATATAAAACTATAAATATATTATAATATTTATTAATTATTTCTATTACAATAATTTTTAATAGAAATCTATTTTATAGTCAGTAAATAATAATACAAAAATAATATTAGATATATCTATTTAGATTAATAAAAGATTATTATATGATAAGTTTATATGATATAATATTATTAATATCTTAGTCTTAGATAAATATAAAATATATTGAATTATTGAGATTACAGTATATAGTAATAAATATATTGTTTTTAAAGAAAAAGAGTTTAAAAAAATATATCTTTTATTGACAATTGAGATGAGTCTAATCTATGAAATAAAGATAGTTATTGTTTATATAGTAACAGAAATCCTTTAGTACTATTACAAAGAACTTTAATGATTTGATTTAGTAGTAATACTTATCAATATTAGTAAGTAAATAGTTCATAGAGCAATCATTAGATTATTAAATATTATTTAGAAAAGTAAAAGAACACAAGAATAAATAATAATTAAATAATTTTAATTATTTCAAAGAATATATAATATAATATATATAATAGTATTGAAAATAGATTTTAGAC
The DNA here is from genome assembly GCF_017589495.1 of Alosa alosa. NCBI lineage: Eukaryota > Metazoa > Chordata > Actinopteri > Clupeiformes > Clupeidae > Alosa > Alosa alosa. The sequence continues at coordinate 2,377 of NW_025962423.1, forward strand.
CTGTATTCATAGTATACAATATACCATATTTAGGATCTATTCTATTAACTATTATAAAAGTAAAATATTATTAGACTTTAGGATATATTATTATATATATACATTTTTAGTATTATATAATTAAGAGGTCTATTTTTATCTATAGTAAATAAGTATACATGAATCTTAAAAAATTATAAATAATTAATATTTTATAGAGAATATTATTAAGAAGATAGTAATGATTATATATTGATTTTTAAATATAGGATAGACTTTATTTTTAAATAAATTAATTTTATATATTAGATTATATTATGATATTAATTATAAGTATATATAAGTAATAATTTAGAAAAAATGAAATTAAATTATTTTAATATTTTTATAGATAGTAAATGAATATAGAAGATATAGTAATATTATATAATACAATATATACTTATACTTATATAATAGTATATTTTTAAATTGAGAATATTATAATATATAAGATACTATTATAAAGAAATTAAGATTAAATAATATTTTATTTTAGATTATATAAAATAAAATAATTAGATTATTCTATCTAAGATAATAACAAATTATATATTAGACTTTTTCAATTTTATAATAAAGTATATACTAAAAATATTTAGACTATTAAATAAATTTTTATGATTGTAGTTAATAAATAATAATTATTATTTAACATAATATAAAATTTGTATGTTAAAAATATTTTATACACTAAATATATATAAACTAACTACATGATAAAATTTATTATAATAGTAATAATAATTAAAAATACAATATCAACTGATGAAGAAAAAATAGAAAAAATATAGAATAATATTATTAAATGAACAGAAGATAATAAATCATGGTATAAAAATATAGAAGATATAGAATAGTCAATATTAAATTAGAAAGATGATATAAAAATAATTTAGATAGTATTAATGATAAATGAAAATGAATTATATAAAAATATTAATTAGTATACTATATTTAAATCTGATAAAAAATTATTTGATTAGATAAGTTAGATAATATCAACTATATATGATATATAGGATAATAATAAATTAGAAAAAGATTCAGAAAATATATGATTATTATATAAACTTATAATAAATTTTACAAATGAATATTATCTTTTTAATAATATATTTAATAATATATTAAGTTAGTATATTTTTGAAGTAATTGATTAAATGAAAAACATTGATATAATAATAGTATTAATGAAGATGAATCAAAAGAAAATAATATATCTAATTTATGAATTTTAGAAAACTATATTATATAATTTTAAATATGATAAAATAAATTATAATTATATTAATTATATTATAGATTTTAATAATGATACATGTGAAATAAATATATATAAAAAAGAAGAATCTGAAATATCAAAATTAATATTAAATATAAATGAGTAGATAATCAAATTATATAATAAAATATTTATTTATAGTATTAATAATTGAGATAAAATTAAATAATTAAAACAGAATTTAAATAGTAAACTATTAGAATTAAATGATCATATTATAGTATCTAATACTAGTAATGAGATGATATTATATGAAAAATTATTAATATTAAAATATTTATTTAATTTTCATATATACCTTATAAGTATGAAAATAGAGATAATATATCTAAAGATTAGTTTAATAATATAAAGAATTTTATAATAGATTTTTATATAGAAAGAAATATATTATCCATTATCAGATAAAAGTTCTATAAAAATTTATAGATTATTTTAAAAGAAGAAGAAATAGATTTAACTGAAGTAGTAGAATATTTAAATACTATAGAAGTATTAGATATAATTAAAGATGATACTTATTCAGATAAAATAAAAGATATAAATAAAAAATATAAAATAGAAAATATAGAATATTTATTATATAATAAAAAATAAATATTTAGATAATATATATAATAATAATAAAAATATAATAGATTCATATAAAAACATATTATTAATATATTGAAATTCAGGTATAAATTCTTATTATAATCATATAGATAAATTTAATACATTTAAAGATATATTCAAATATGACATTAATTTCAATATAAAAAACAATAACATAGATGAATTCATTAATCTATATAATATAATTAAAAATAATATATCAATATTATTAACAGATATAAAAGAAAATGAGGTCAATTTTAATAATAAAAACAATTTATTATATATTGATTTATTAAAATCAATCAATTAGATATTGAAATTTAGACTAATAATAAAAGAATAGAAATAGGAAAAATAAATATACATAGAATAATAATAGTTATTACATTTATAATATTAATAATAGTATTAATAGTATTTTTCAATATACAGATATAAGAATCAAAAATAAGAACAAAAGTTAAATAGTTATTACAATTATCTTAATTAAATTAAATTTAATTTATTATTATATTTATTAATATATAAAAATTTAAATTAAAATAAAATAAATAAGAATATATAGATATTTATTTTATAATATATAAGATAAGAAGATATTAATATACTAAAATTATATTATATTATATAAATTAAATATAAATATAGAAAATAATTAATAAAATATAAAAAATAAATAAATATAAAAATATAAATTATTACATATATTTATTTATTATTAATAATATAAAAAAAAAAATATGATAAATTTTATAATACTTAATATTATAATATTATTAATTCAAAATATAAAGTTCAAATAATAATTTAGAATATAATGAATAGAATTATCAATATATTTTAGTAGATAGTAAATAAATGAATATTAAATATATTATTAATAATTAGAATAGTATATATAATATAGATATATACCATTACCTAATAATCAATAGAATATATACTTATAGAATTGTTATGAATGATATAAATTAAAAGAAGAAAAAATAAATATATAGATAAGATAAAATAAAAATAAAATAGTTATGTAATATTATATTTAAAATAGAAAATACATTAGTTCATATGATAGTATTATAAAAAAATTAATGATAATATTTTTTAAATAGAAATTAAAAAATATTAATAATTATTTAAATTATATTAATAATATTGATAATTAAAATTATATTAATAATCAAAAATATTCATATAAAAAATTATTAGAATTAAATAATTATAATCAAGATTAGTTTATTTTAGATTGAATAAAAAGATATAATAGTAATATAATTTTTTTATTTATAATATATAATTAATAACTAAATTTTATTGTTTAAATAAAATATTAATAAAAATGATTGAGAATAGATTAAAATATAGTATAGAATAATAAAATAATATAAAAAAAGATAGATATTAGAATAGATACTAGAAAATAATAGATTTATAAGATTAGAGGAATTTAAAAGTTTTTATTTAGATTATTTTATATAGATAGGATAATAATGTTATTAGAAATTTAGTTTATTATATTATATATAAATAGTTATAGTACCCTAGTAAAAATCATTATAGATATATGTCTGATTTTTCAAATTTTATAACAGATTATATATTAGAAGAATAATTAATTTTTTTTTATTTTATTAACTAATAATTATTTTATTATATTATATTATTAATAAAATATATCATATAATAATATTCAATATAAATTAAATTAATTAAAATTATATTTTTAAAAATAAAATTAAATAATAAAAATTTTTACTTATATTAAATAGATAAGAGTTAATATATATATATATATTCTTATATATTTAATAATATAATATAAATTTTAATAATAAATTTTATATTATAAAAATTATATATAGATTTTTTTTAGAATATAATTAAGAAATATAATAATATAGATATTAAAAGATTTAGAAATAATATATTATATAGAGATATTTATCTTATTTTAGTAGAAATTACTTATTATATAATAAATATTTTTAATTTTATAATAAATTATATTATATTTTTAGAATAATTAAATTTTTATTTTATTTTAATAGTATATATATGTATATTAAAAAAAAAATATCTAATTCATTTAAATATTATATAATAGTTAAAAAGTAAAAATAAATAAATTATTAAATTATTAAATATAGTAATATTGTTATTGTTATTTTTAATTTTATATGTTTAATTAAACAATAATTAACATAATTATTACTTAACATTTTTTTGTATGTTAAAAATATTTTAAACCCTATATATATAAACTAACTACATGATAAAATTTATTATATTACTAATGTTAATAAAAAAATATTATATTAACTAATAAAAAAAAAAAAAATATAGAATGATATCATTGAATGGATAGAAAATAATAAAATCTTGATATATAAAAATATAGAAGATATAGAATAATTAATATTGATTAGAAAGATAATATAAAAAATAAATTAGATATTATTAATGATGAATGAAATAATATATATAAAATTTTAATTAGTATACTATATTTAAATCTGATAAAATTTATTTTGATTAGATAAGTTAGATAATATCAACTATATATGATATATAGAATAATAATAAACTAGAAAAGAATTCAGAAAATATATGATTATTATATAAAGTTAATATCAAATTTTACAAATGAATATTATAAAAATAATAAAATTTAATAATATATTAAGTTAGTATATTTTTTGAAGTAATTGATTAAATCAAAAACATTGATATAATAATATTATTGAAAAGAGATAAAAGATAATATATCTAATTTATAGATTTTAGAAAATTATATTAAATAATTCTAAAATTATTATTATTAAAATATTGAATATAATATAGATTTTAATAATGATACATATGAAATAAATTTATATGAAAATAAAGAATCTGAAATATTAATTATATTAACAAAAATAAAATATTACATAAATAAATTATATGATAAAATAGATATCTATAGTAATAGTAATTGAGATAAAATTAAAGAATTAAAGCAAAATTTAAATATAGAATTATTAAAATTAAATGATCATATTATAAAATCTAATACTAATAATAAAGCAATATTATATGAAAAATTATTAATGTTTAAATAGTTATTTAATTTCCATATATCTAAAAAGTATGAAAATAGAGATAATATATCTAAAGATTAGTTTAATAATATAAAGAATTTTTTATCAGATTTTTTATATAAAGAAATATATTATCCATTATCAGATGAAAGTTCTATAAAATTTATAGATTATTTAAAAGACTATAATATAAATTTAACTAAAGTAGTAGAATATTTAAATACTATAGAAGTATTTAATATAGTTAAAAAGATACTTATTCAAATAAAATAAAAGGTATGATTAAAGATCCCATATATATAATATAGAATATTTATTATAAATTAAGTAAAAATATATATAGAAATTATATATAATAAAAATAAAAATATAAAAGATTTATATAAAATTATATTATTAATATATTGAAATTCAGGTATAAATTCTTTTATAAATTATACTCATATAGATCAATTAAATTTATTAAAAATTATATTTGAGAATAATATAGATTTAGATATAGAAAATATTAATATAGAAAAATTTATTAATCTATATAATATAACTAAAAATAATATATTAAAATTATTAGTAGATATAAATGAAGAAAAAACTTATCATAATAAAAACATTTTATTATATGTTAAAATAATGAAATAGATTATTTTAATAAAAGATTTTAAATTAATAATAAAAGAGTAGAAATATGAAAAAATAAATATACATAGAATAATAATAGTTATTACATTTATAATATTAATAGTAGTATTAGTAATATTTTCAATATATAGATATAGATATAAAAACAAGAACAAAGTTAAATAGTTATTACAATTATCTTAATTAAATTAAATTTAATTATTTTTTATATTTATTTGAATATATGAAGAATAAAAAAAAATAATTCAATATATATTATATATATAATTTATTTAAAAATAAATAAATAGGAATATAGATATATTTATTTATAAATATAAAAAATAATAGAAGTAAAAAAATTATATTAATTATTATAATATATATTAGAAGAAATAATTATATAATAAAATTTTATAAATTCTTTTTTATTAATATATTATATATATGATAATTTTTATAATAATTAATATTATAATATTATTAATAGAAAATGCAAGTTCAAATAATAATATAAGAGTATCAATATTTTGGTAGTAGTAGATAGAATATATAGATATAATAATATTACCTAATAATCAATAGTGTATATACTTATAGAATTGTTATAGTTGATAGAGATTAAAAGTAGAAGAAAGCAATAATATAGGGAAAGAAAAAATAAAAATAAGATAGTTATGTAATAGTATATTTAAAAATAAAGAATACGTTAATTTATAAAATAGAGTTATATAGAAATTAATGATGATATTTTTTAAATAGAAATTTAAAGATATTAACAATTATATAGATTATATAAATAATATTAATGATTATTTATTATAAAATAAAAATTATTCATATAAAGAATTACTAAAATTAAATAATAATAATAATAATCAAGATTAGTTTATTTTAGAGTGAATAAAAAGACATAATAATGATAATGATGAATTTTTTGTTTATAGTATATGGTTAATATCTAAATTATATTGTTTAGATAAAATGGTAACAAAAAATTATTGAGACTAGATTAAAATATAGTAGTAGAATAATATAAATAAATCAAAAAGATAGATATTAGAATATATAATAGACAATAATAGATTTATAAGATTGGATAAATTAAAGGTTTTTATTTAGATTATTTTATATAGATAGGATAATAATGTTATTAGGAAATTTAGTTTATTATATTATATAGAAATAGTTAGTATATCCTTATAAAATCATTTTAGTATATATGTCTGATTTTTCAAATTTTATAATAGATTATATATTAGAAGAATAATTAATTTTTAATTTTATTATTATATTAATAAATATATCTATAATAATATTCAATATAAACTAATTAAATATATTAAATAAAAATATTTTGTTAATATTTTATTTTATAAGGTATAAATGAAAGATAAATATATATTATATTTTATAAAAAAATTAAAAATAGAATAGAATAAAGTTTTTAAAAATATTTCTTAATCTTTTTTTAGATGATATAATATAGAAAATAAACCATGATATTAATATTCACAATTTTTATTTTTTAGACTTAATTTAGTATTTTTTTACACTTAAGCTACACTATATTTTATACATTTTTTAATAATTTATCTAGAAATAAAATATTTTATTTAAATTTTAAATTATATATAATATATATTATAAGTATCTTATAGTCTTTATAGTTTGAATATGTATATATACATATATATGAAATTATATTTTCATTTAAAAATAATTTTTTTAATTTATATATATAATATTGTTATCTTATTTTATAAGATAATAGATTTATATATTTAATTCTCTTTCAGATAGATTATCTTTTAATATAATCTCTAATATCTAGTATTAATCGTTACTTCTCTTTATATATATTATATATGAATATATAGATATATTATCAATTTCTACAAATTCCATCTTCATTTTTTTATTCATCTTTTTTTAATTTATTCTAAAATATTTACACTATTGAATAATTTTTTATTGTTAAGATATCAAATATATATAACAATGCTTATCTATATTAATTGATATATTCTATAATACTAATATATCTTAAATATAACTTTATAATTGAAAATACAAATATTATTGTTAATTAATAGAATAATAAATATAGATATAAATTTATTGTTACTACATATCTATAATTATTTTATATTAGATTTTATACTATTATACTATATAATCTAAAAATAGTTGAAAAGTAGAAATTTAAATTTAAGAAAAAATATATTTTAATTATTATTTTTAGTATATAATATTCTTATATTCTTATATATACTTTCTTCTTTTATTCTATTCTATTCATCTACTATATCTAATCTAATTATATTACTATTTATTATTTTCAAACTATATATTATTTTTATATTACTATCTAGTATAATAATTTTTAAATAATTCTCTTTAATATTATTATTCCTCTAAATAGCTTTCTATATTTATAAACTTATCTTTATATTGTTTTCTTATTATTAATATATTATACAGTAGTAAAATAGAAAATAAATATAAATACATAGTAGATTTATATAATTTTATAATATATCATATATTGAAAGAATAATTAATTTTAATTTATATATATTATTATAGAATATAAAATAAGAAATTATTCTATTATAAAAGTTTTATTTAGAATAGGATAAAAATTTAAATATTTTTATTCATAATTTTAATTTTTAATAGTTAATTTAGTAATTTTTTCATACTTAAGCTATATTATATTTTATATTAAATTATAAAAAAAACTCTTAAAAATTTATTTTATAATATATAAGTTAATATTGTTTAATATTATATTATTATAGTATAATATAATTTAAATTATTATTAAGTTTAACTTAGAAATATTTTTAATAAATTTAAATTATTTAAAATAAATTATAGAAATAGAAAATATTACATATATTACTTATATTTATTAGTAATAAATATAAGTAATATAAATATGATAAACTTTATATTTTTAAATATTATAATTAGATCAATTAAAAACAATAGTTCAATTAAGTTAGAAGATAATGATATAGGAGAATCAATATTTTATTAGATAATAAATGAATATAAATTAACTATTAATAATAAATAGATAGATAAAGTAGAAGATATAGATATAGTAACATTACCTAATAATCAATAGAATAAATACTTATAGAATTGTTATAGTTGATATAGATTAAATATAGAAAGCAATGAAGTAGAGAATGATAAAATAAAAATAAGATAGTTATATAATAGTATATTTAAAAATAGAAAATACGTTAGTTCATATGATAGTATTATAAAAAAATTAATGATAATATTTTTTAAATAGAAATTTAAAGATATTAATAATTATATAAATAATATTCGTAATTATTTATTAAATAATATAAAACACTCATATAAAGAATTATCAGAAGTAAACAATAATCAAAATTAGTTTATTTTAGAGTGAATAGAATTATATAATGATAATATATTTTTTATTTATAATATACAATTAATAACTAGATTATATTGTTTAGATAATATAATAACAAAAGATAATTGAGAATAGATTAAAATATATTATAATATAAATAATTCAAAAAGATAGATACTAGAATAGGTATTAGATAATAATAAATTTATAAGATTAGAGGAATTTAAAAAATTTGTTTAGATTATTTTATATGATTAGAATAATAATACTATTAGAAATTTAGTTTATTATATTATATAGAAATAGTTATAGTATCCTCATAAAAATAATTATACATATATGTCTGATTTTTCAAATTTCATAATAGATTATATATTAGAAGAATAATTAATTTTTTTTTTTATTTTATTAACTAATTATTTTATTGTATATATTATTAACTATAATAAATAATAAATTTAAAAATATTTTATAATATATAAATAAAAGATAAATATATATTATATTTTATAATAGAACATAAAATTAAAAATGGAATAGAATAAAGTTTTTAAAAAATTGTTAATAATTCTATTTTATTTTTAAAATATTTCTTATTCTTTTTTAGATGTTATAATATAAAATAAGAAAAAGAAAATAAAATAAATCATGATATAATTCATAATTTATTTTTTACACTTAATTTAGTATTTTTTTATACTTAAGCTACATTATATTTTATATATTTTTTTAATAATATAATAATAAAACTATAATATATTTAAATCTTATATAATGATAACTTCTTATTATAGTATATATATAATATAAACAAAGTCAATATATAATATAATATATATAATAGTATTGAAAATAGATTTTAGACATGTATTCATAGTATACAATATACCATATTTAGGATCTATTCTACTAACTATTATAAAAGTAAAATATTATTAGACTATAGGATATATTATATATATACACATTTTTAGTATTATATAATTAAGAGAGTCTATTTTTTATCTATAGTAAATAAGTATACATGAATCTTAAAAATTATAAATAATTAATATTTTATAGAGAATATTATTAAGAAGATAGTAATGATAATATATTGATTTATAATAAATTAATTTATATAATAGATTATATGATATTATATATTACTTATAAGTACAAGTTATAAGTAATAATATATAAAAAATAAAATTAAATTATTTTAATATTTTTATAGATAGTAAATGAATATAGAAAATATAGTAATATTATATAATAATAATTAATGAAACATATATTTATATTTATAGAATTATTAATATGATAGTTATGTAATAGTATATTTTAGAATTAAGAATATTATAATATATAATATATTATTATAAATAAATTAATAATTATATTTTTTAAAAAAATCAAGATTAAATAATATATTATTTAGATTATATAAAATAAAATAGTTAGATTATTCTATCTGAGATAGTTATATATTATATATTAGACCTTTTCAATTTTATAATAAAGTATATACTAAAAACATTTAGATTATTAAATAAATTTTTTATAATTGTAGTTAATAAATAATAATTATTATTTAACATAAAATATTGTATGTTAAAAATATTTTATACACTAAATATATATAAACTAACTACATGATAAAATTTATTATAATAGTAATAATAATGAAGAATATTATATCAATTGATGAAGAAAAAATAGAAAAAATATAGAATAATATTATTAAATGAATAGAAGATAATAATTCTTGGTATAAAAATATAGAAGATATAAAATAGTTAATATTAAATTAGAAAAATGATATAAAAAATAATTTAGATACTATTAATATTAGTTGAAATAATATATATAAAAATGTTAATTAGTATGCTATATTTAAATCTGATAAATTTTTTTTGATTAGATAAGTTAGATAATATCAACTATATATGATATATAGGAAAATAATAAATTAGAAAAGAATTCAGAAAATATATGATTATTATATAAAGTAATATCAAATTTTATAAATGAATATGATAAAATAGATAAATTATTTAATAATATATTAATTCAATATATTTTTTGATCTAATTGATTAAATGAATATCATTGATATACTAATAATAGTATTAAAGAAGAAGAAGAAATTGAAAATAATATATCTAATTTATGAATTTTAGAAAATATATTATATAATTCTAAATATCGTTATTATAAAGAATATAGTTTAACTTTTGATAATAATACATATGAAATAAATATATATGAAAATAAAGAATCTGAAACATTAAAATTAATATCAGAAATAAAATAGTAGATAAAATTATTATACAATAAAATATATAATTATAGTAATAGTAATTGAGATAATATTAAAAAATTAAAACAAGATTTAAATAATAAACTATTAAAATTAAATAACCATATTATAGTAGTATCTAAGAATAATGAAGAATTAATATTATATGAAAAATTATTATTATTAAATTAGTTATTTAATTTACATATATCTGATATTTATGAAAATAGAGAAAATATATCAGATAATTAGTTTAATAATATAAAGAATTTTATATTAGATTTTTTATAGAAAGAAATATATTATCCATTATCAGATAAAAGTTCTATAAAATTTATAGATTATTTAAAAGAAGAAGGAATAGACTTATATGAAGTAGTTAATTATTTAAATACTATAGAAGTATTAGATATAGTTAAACAAGATAATAATTATTTTAAAAATATTGAAGATATAAT
>NW_025962424.1:0-14094 GCF_017589495.1 Alosa alosa
CATGTGGAAGCACGCTTAACTGGGCGGATTCGTATATGATTCTGGCCCTAGCCAACGCCTAGCTCCGGGCGACGCAAGGTCACAGCGAGACGGGTGGCGCCACTGGGTCCGAGCGCCAGAAAACATGGGGCGCATGGGGTGCCGCCAGTCAAACACCAACGCTGCACGACTTGTGGTTAAAACCAACTGCACCCCGTGCACTTGTGGCTATTACCCCCTATCATAGTCAGGGATAGTGAGAGTGAAAACACTGAGGCATAGCTGCCTGATTTCCACACGAGGGCTTACACTAGTCACGCTTAGGGAGGCGCCACATGTGAATCCTGACCCCCGCATGTGGAAGCACGCTTAACTGGGCGGATTCGTGATATGATTCTGGCCCTAGCCAACCGTTTAGCTCCGGGCGACGAAGGTCACAGCGACGGGTGGCTTCATTGCGTCCCGAGCGCCAGAAAACATGGGGCGCATGGGGGTGCCGCCAGTGTAACACCAACGCTGCACCGACTTGTGGCTAAAACCAACTGCACCCCGGTGCACTTGTGGCTATTACCCCTATCATAGTCAGGGATAGTGAGAGTGAAAACACTGAGGCATAGCTGCCTGATTTCCACACGAGGGCTTACACTAGTCACGCTTAGGGAGGCCACATGTGAATCCCGACCCCGCATGTGGAAGCACGCTAACGGGCGGATTCAGATATGATTCTGGCCCTAGCCAACCGCCCAGCTCCCGGCGACGCCAAGGTCACAGCGAGACGGGGGTGGCGCCATTGGCCCGAGCGCCAGAAAACATGGGGCGCATGGGGTGCCGCCAGTGTAACACCAACGCTGCACGACTTGTGGCCAAAAAACCAACTGCACCGGGGTGCACTTGTGGCTATTACCCCTCATCATAGTCAGGGATAGTGAGAGTGAAAACACTGAGGCATAGCTGCCTGATTTCCACACTGAGGCAGGGCGACACTAGTCACGCTAGGGAGGGCCCACATGTGAATCCCTTCCCCCGCATGTGGAAGCACGCTAACTGGGCGGATTCAGATATGATTCTGGCCCTAGCCAACCGCCTAGCTCAGCACGGTAAAGGTCACAGCGAGACGGGTGGCGCCATTGGCGTCCGAGCGCCAGAAAACATGGGGCGATGGGGTGCCGCCAGTGTAACACCAACGCTGCACGACTTGTGGCTAAAAACCAACTGCACCCCGGTGCACTTGTGGCTATTACCCCTATCATAGTCAGGGATAGTGAGTGAAAACACTGAGGCATAGCTGCCTGATTTCCACACGCAGGGCGACACTAGTCACGCTTAGGAGGCCACATGTGAATCCCCTTCCGCATGTGGAAGCACGCTTAACTGCTGATTCAGATATGATTCTGGCCCTAGCTAACCAACTCCTAGCTCGGCGACGCAAGGTCACAGCGAAGGACGGGGTGGCGCCATTGCGTCGGGCGTCAGAAAACATGGGCGCATGGGAGTGCCGCCAGTGTAACACCAACGCTGCGACTTGTGGCCAAAAACCAACTGCACCCGGTGCACTTGTGGCTATTACCCCTATCCTAACCCTAACCCTAACCTAACCCTAACCCTAACCCTAACCCTAACCCTAACCCTAACCCTAACCCTAACCCTAACCCTAACCCTAACCCTAACCTGACAATTCATTACATTCACATTACATGAAATGACAACCATCAAGACAACAGAGATTTACATTCAGAACTTTTCAAGGAAACATAAATACAGGCTTGCAATGTATCTACCACAGAAATTAAACAATGCATGGCTTCTTCATGCATTATGAAATCAGAAGCAATTGGTGTCAACTCCCCCCCCAAATATGTCTCAAGTTTCCAAATCATGTTTTATAAGACTGTTTTTAAATGTTTAAATTACCCTTACCGGTGATTTTGATTAATGAACAAAGATAATGGGAATGACCCACAGCAATGTACAAAAAAGATGTTTACAAAATAAATCAAAGGTATTGCAGTGGACCAAATGAAATGCAATGTAACCACAATGAAGTGAACTCCATAAAGGAACTTGTCCTTTGTTTTTGTTGCCATGAGAAGGTAGTAGGCTGCTGCATTTGCGAGGCATATCTTTTAACAACCGGCATCTATCTTTATTATTGCCCTATTTTAATTACATTGGTTCAACAGGAAACTACTAGGCTATTACAACTTCATGTGAACAACCTAATGTCTGAATCTTCAACATTAAACATCGAAATGTTAACTCTTCGGTTGTCATGCAGTTCATTGTTAGCAATTAGGGCTGGGATAAACGATTATTTTTTAAACGATTAATCTAGCGATTATTTTTTCGATGCATCGATTAATCTAACGATTCATTTTTTCAGTCTGATTCGCTTTCGATTCGATTATCTCCCCATTAATTCACTAATAGCAACTTAGATATGTTTATTTGTAACATATCTGAATGAAAAAACATGAAAACATTGCAATATATGTTTATTGCTCTTAAGATTCCAAAATAAAAGACTATACAAGTGCAAAGTAATGCATTCTTAGTCAGAGGTAGCATTCAATGAAGTTCAGTAGTGTATGTCTAATTGAGTGTCATTTTAAGACGTTTGTGTGGGAATCCTTGCAATTAACATTAACACAGTTAAAAGCCTGCTGATGTGTGGATGCAATTCATAACGTAGTTAGTTCAAATAACGGTTCGTACTTCTCCTTTGGACAAGCACTTTTGAGTCTTGGAAAACACTTTTCCATTTACATTGGGATTTTGCAAACATTCAGAGTCAATAAAATGAGCCCTGCATGAGTAACGAATACAAGCAGCTGCAAGTAAGCATGCTAAACTTGACATCAAACAGTATTCTAACGTTAGCTTTGAGATACTGCTTGATTGCATACTGTAACTTAACTTAGTTTAGTCTCCTCAATGTACTATGTTGTGATAAGACCTTAGCAGAGTTTACTTTAACTTTAATGCAGCAGTTTTGAACAAATTTGTGCAGCATGGTCATGATGCTAACCCGATTTAATAGCAATTTAGCCCACTGTGTTCTATGCAGTGCTTCTATGTGGCAACAACAATCCTTCAACTTAAATTAAAGATAAGATCAAATAATTTCATTGAGCTGCACTTTTTACTCACAAAGCCTTTCCTCGCCCGACCGCTCTCTTAAACGAGCCCGCTGCTCCTCCTCTGCATGTGCATTTAAAGGAAACTTGGCAGGATTTCCCCTCTGCTGGAGAAATTGTGCATTATGCTATTTCAAACTGTGGAAACCAAACTTGCAAGGTTGGTTTTCTGCCTGGGGACGCTTAGGGGCAGCGGAAAAGTCACCATTTTCACGGAACAGGTCATTTAACCATCAAATGATTTCTAAACGGGTTTATTACGTTGAAATAGTTGCCAAGTTCCCCTTTAACAAAATATTCCACGATTGTAGTAGGCCTACAATATAGAACATCAATGTGTGGTGGCGGTTTTGATTTTGTGGTGCCCAGCCACAGATTAGTCAACGATATGGAAATCACTGAAGGTGTAAAATTAAAATATTTAGCAGCACTACGTTATTCTTGACGAATGGCGGCTCATATTTTGCGTCAACGTATTTTTTGTGTCGGCGCCATCGCCGATTACGTCGGCGTTGTCTCAACCCTATTAGCAATGCTTTCTCTGAAACCGCTTTGGATCCGTGTGGATCGTGGGGGACGTGGTCTTTATTTTGAAATTTGGCTAAGTTTTAGCAGACACTTTGGTTTTAGCTGCTTTTGCTAACATTGTCATGTCCGGTTTCAACGTTCTATTTTCATCAAGCTAGCCATAGGGAGGGAAAGTAATCTCATCGCCACCTACTGGTTGCGTTCCTAGAGTTTAAGTGGAGTGGATGGAGTGGGCGATTCATGGCAAAAAAAAAAACAATAAAAGGCTACATTGATAAATAGCAGGGGCATCAAAGGATTGGATTCTAGCCTATAATAGCCTACATACGAGAACTTTAACCGAATTAAACCCGAAAGGTTCGTCTTTAAGAGTGTGCCTCACACACACCAGCTCTGTTGAACAGTGTATTTTTCGTGTTTAACTCATTGAATGCCAAGCTGTTTTGGGAGCTTTGTCCTAGAGTCCCAGCAATCTAGACCATTGTTGATGATTTTTTGTACAGCCAGCTCGATTAAAGGTGAGACTTTAAAGAGGCCCTATGCAACAAGTTCTGATGGTTCTACAACACTTTTGGGTCGTTTGGTGGGTGCCGTCTCCCCTAGTGCTTCTCCGTGGAAAAACCGAATATGCAACTTTCTGCTTTCTTGGTCCGAACACATCCGGATGTAACTCGTCGGAAATACTCGAAAATGTAGTCATATTGTAGTTTCTAAGAAGACTGCAAAACGGACTCCGACTTGACTTTGTTGCCGTTAAAATTGTAAGTAGCCTACCCTTGGGTGAACTTGAAGAGTTGGCCCACCCATGTTCTAGGTGTTTGAAGCAACAAAATAAAGCAAATGGAAGTAAAATTTACTCAAGCATTTTAATGGTACAAAAATAATAACCATAAGCAACAAAAGAATAATTACAAGTAAAAATGAAATAGACAAAAGACTGTGATGGGTGAGCATTTGCATCTGGAACTAAAAAAGAAAATAATGAGTAATAATGTAACACAAATTGAGTATTTTGCTTCATATTGGATTTACCAATTCTGTTCTGTCTCGGTGTGGGGTCAACCAGGGGTGCGCTGTGCCTGAAATTATCAAATACATTCAAAGACAATATAGAGAATAGCCTTTCTTGACATCGTATTATGGCCAAGCTCAAGCCCGAATTCAGGCACCACGCGAGAACTCTATCAGGTGCTAGCAGGAGGCGGTCATTTCAGGTGTATTTTTTGCCTTTTTGGTGTTTTAAGCCCCAAGCGTTGTCTTCCAGGCAAGGGTTAGGTAAGGAGTAGGGTTGGGGCTAAGGTTAGGTGCCTTGAAGTCAACGGTCGCAGAGCGCTGCCTTAAAGTCGACGGTGGGGGCTTCAAACACCATCGGCGTCATGTTCCTTTTGCTATAGGTGGGGGATTTACCAGATTAGCAGTGGCTAATCAACAGCTGAACATTACACATAAGTATATATACTATTTTGATCCTGCAAGGATTAGATTTAATAGATCTAGTAGATCTATTAAATCTAATAGATCTAACAGAACACTGTAGCAGGAGGGCTAAGTATTATTGATCAGTAACCAGATTCATGCAAGTGTCATTTTAGTTGAAATTAAATAAAAAGTGAAATTAAAAGACAGGGAATGCAAGTGTGTAAAAACATGAAGGTTGAAGGCATGGCTGGAGGTTTAAAACTTATTTTTTTTTCATAATTCATTTTTATGAGATTCTACATTTTGGCAAATGTTGTAGAAATATGTCTGGTAATAATGTAACTGGTAAGAAATGTAACAGCAGAAAATACTGCCACTAAGGGGCCAAGACTGAAAAAAAAAGCTAACTCAAGACTTCGTATGTGATGGAAAATGTAACAGACTGTCATTCTCCCATACTGCCACTAAGGGGCCAAGACTGAAAAAGCGCTAACTCAAGACTCGTATGTGATGGAAAATGTAACAGACTGTCATTCTCCCATACTGCCACTAAGGCCAAAAGAGTGAAAACCCGCTAAGTCAAGAGTCGTATGTGATGAAAAATGTAACAGACTGTCATTCTCCCATACTGCCACTAAGGGGCCAAGAGTGAAAACCAGCTAAGTCAAGAGTGGTATGTGATGAAAAATGTAACAGACTGTCATTCTCCCATACTGCCACTAAGGGGCCAAAGAGTGAAAACCCGCTAAGTCAAGAGTGAAAAAAAGAGTATGTGATGAACATGTCACGCTAGCTCTAACAGACTGATTCACATAACGATTCTGGCCCTAGCCAACCGCCTATCTCAGCGGCCTTAAAGGTCACAGCCTAGACAAGGGGGGGGTGGCGTTGCGTCCGGGCGTCAAAATTAATCTAGAATCTCTCCCGATCCTGGAGCCCCTCCCCCAAACACACACACATTAGCTTAGGCTAAGGCCTTGTGAGAGGCCTACTAGCTACTGTGACGGGACGGGCCGGGGAGGCCTGGGGATGAGTGCTTGTGCTCAGGCGGGCTCAACTTGGGCCTAGGAGCAGGGAGACACAGAGAGCTGCGCTAGACCCCCACCAAGCACAGCCACACACACGCACACACACCAAGCAGGTGATAGAGAGGGACAGTGAGAGGGGCCTGTTGCTCAGAGAGGCTCCAGCTGCTCAGAGAGGCCCCAACTTATTATTATTATTACATTATTATTATTAAAGTTGGGCCTAGATGCTGTGCCTAGATGCTTGGGCCTAGATGCTGTGCTATACCCACTGCAGCACCCCTACACACACACACACCCACCCACAGGCCCCAGCTGCTCACAGAGGCTCCAAAGACTCCTCTCTGTCCCCTGCGCGCGTGTGTGTGAGCCTGGGAGCATTACCCTGTATCCTACATCTAAACTTAACCCCAATTAATACACGAACAGAGGCCCAACCTCTTCCCTATCCCCTTTTCCACAGCTAGCACAACCTTGACTCTGTTCTCCCAAAATTAATTTACAATCTAACCCAATCCTCCAGCTTAGGCTGAGGCCTTGTGAGAGGCCTACTAGCTACTGCTGACCTCTGACTTGACCCCTGATGCTTGGAGGCTTGGGGGAGAGTGCTTGTGCTCACACGGGCTGCAGCTACTCACAGAGGCCCAAACTTAGGCCGAGGCCTTGTCAGAGGCCTACTAGCTACAGCTTGACCTCTGGTTTGACCCCTGACAGCTGAGAGGCACAGAGAGGCTAGGGAGACAGTGCATGTTCTCACACAGGCTGCAGCTGCTCACAGAGGCTCCAAAGACTCCTCTCTGTCCCCTGCGCGCGTGTGTGTGAGCCTGGGAGCATTACCCTGTATCCTACTCCACTAAACTTAACCCAAATTAAACACGCTAATCAAACTAGCTAACACCCTCTATGCTAAGCCCCATAACACAAAGTGGCAAACACCCCCCTCTGGGTACCACCCCCACGGACAACCAGGCTTAAGCACCCGATAAGTACTGGTGCACTGTGCCCATAAGCTAACCTGCAAGGGGTTAAAGCCTTAAGCAGAGCGAAAAAAATCTCAAACCCATGGTATACCTGCGGGTTCGTATATGATTCCGGCCCTAGCAAACCTCCAGGCGCTAACTCAAGAGTCATATGTGATGAACATGTAACAGACTGTCATTCTCCCATACTGCCACTAAGGGGCCCAAGACTGAAAAAGCTAACTCAAAGACTTCTAA
Source organism: Alosa alosa (assembly GCF_017589495.1). Classification (NCBI taxonomy): domain Eukaryota; kingdom Metazoa; phylum Chordata; class Actinopteri; order Clupeiformes; family Clupeidae; genus Alosa; species Alosa alosa. Next base: position 7,303 of record NW_025962424.1, read on the forward strand.
TTATGTGATGGAAAATGTAACAGACTGTCATTCTCCCATACTGCCACTAAGGGGCCAAGACTGAAAACGCGCTAACTCAAGACTCGTATGTGATGGAAAATGCAACAGACTGTCATTCTCCCATACTGCCACTAAGGGCCAAAACTGAAAAAGCTAACTCAAGACTTCGTATGTGATGGAAAATGTAACAGACTGTCATTCTCCCATACTGCCACTAAGGGGCCAAGAGTGAAAACCAGCTAAGTCAAAGAGTGGTATGTGATGGAAAATGTAACAGACTGTCATTCTCCCATACTGCCACTAAGGGGCCAAAGAGTGAAAACCCGCTAAGTCAAGAGTGGTATGTGATGGAAAATGTAACAGACTGTCATTCTCCCATACTGCCACTAAGGGGCCAAGAGTGAAAACCAGCTAAGTCAAGAGTGGGTATGTGATGAACATGTCACGCTGGCTGGATTCACATGCCGATTCTGGCCCAATATGAACCGCCCTATCTCAGATTCGGCCTTAAAGGTCACATCTCCGAGGCGGGGTGGCGGCGTTAATCGGGCGTCAAAATTAATCTAGAATCTCACCCGATCCTGGCCCCCTCCCCCAAACACACACACATTAGCTTAGGCTAAGGCCTTGTGAGAGGCCTACTAGCTACTGTGACCCAGGGACAGGCAGGGAGAGGCCTGGGGATGAGTGCTTTGTGCTCAGCCCAGGGCTCAACTTGGGCCTAGGAGCAGGGAGGGCAGAGAAACACAGACCCCCACCAAGCAAAGCCACACCACGCACAGCCACACACACGCAGGTGATAGAGAGGGACAGAGAGAGGGGCCTGTTGCTCAGAGAGGCTCCAGCTGCTCAAAGAGGCCCCAACTTATTATTATTATTACATTATTATTATTAAAGTTGGGCCTAGATGCTGTGCCTAGATGCTTGGGCCTAGATGCTGTGCTATACCCACTGCAGCACCCCTACACACACACACACCCACCCACAGGCCCCAGCTGCTCACAGAGGCTCCAAAGACTCCTCTCTGTCCCCTGCGCGCGTGTGTGTGAGCCTGGCAGCATTACCCTGTATCCTACATCTAAACTTAACCCCAATTAATACACGAACAGAGGCCCAACCTCTTCCCTATCCCCTTTTCCACAGCTAGCACAACCTAGACTGTTCTCCCAAAAATTAATTTACAATCTAACCCAATCCTCCAGCTTAGGCTGAGGCCTTGTGAGAGGCCTACTAGCTACTGCTGACCTCTGACTTGACCCCTGATGCTTGGAGGCTTGGGGAAGAGTGCTTGTGCTCACCGCGGGCTGCAGCTACTCACAGAGGCCCAAACTTAGGCGAGGCCTTGTCAGAGAGGCCTACTAGCTACAGCTTGACCTCTGGTTTGACCCCTGGCGCTTGAGAGGCACAGAGAGGCCTAGGAGACAGTGCATGTTCTCACACACACAGGCTGCAGCTGCTCACAGAGGCTCCAAAGACTCCTCTCTGTCCCCCTTGTGGCGTGTGTGTGTGAGCCTGGGAGCATTACCCTGTATCCTCTCCCACTAAACTTAACCCAAATTAAACCGCTAATCAAACTAGCTAACACCCTCTATGCTAAGCCCTTAACACAAAGTGGCAAACACCCCCCTCTGGGTACCACCCCCCAGGACAACCAGGCTTAAGCACCCGATAAGTACTGGTGCACTGTGCCCACGCAAAGCTAACCTGCAAGGGTTAAAGCCCTTAAGCAGAGCCGAAAAAATCTCAAACCCATGGTATACCTGCGGGTTAGGTATATGATTCGGCCCTAGCAAACCTCCAGGCTAACTCAAGAGTCATATGTGATGAACATGTAACAGACTGTCATTCTCCCATACTGCCACTAAGGGGCCAAGACTGAAAAAGCTAACTCAAGACTCAGTATGTGATGGAAAATGTAACAGACTGTCATTCTCCCATACTGCCACTAAGGGGCCAAGGTGAAAACCCGCTAAGTCAAAGTCATTGTATGTGATGAAAAATGTAACAGACTGTTCATTCTCCCCATACTGCCACTAAGGGGCCAAGAGTGAAAACCAGCTAAGTCAAGGGTTAAGTAGGTATGTGATGAACATGTCACGCTAGCTGTATGTTGAATTAACACTGTCATTCTGATTCTGGCCCTAGCCAACCGTCCCTATCTCATCACGCTAGTCACAGCCCGAGGCCGGGGGGGTGTGGCGTTAATCGGCCCGATCAAAATTAATCTAGAAGTCTCACCCGATCCTGAGCGCCCCCCCCCCCAAACACACACACATTAGCTTAGGCTAAGGCCTTGTGAGAGGCCTACTAGCTACTGTGGCGGAGACGGGGCGGAGAGGCCTGGGGATGAGTGCTTGTGCTCAGGACGGGCTCAGCTTGGGCCTAGGAGCAGGGAGAGACACAGAGAGCTGCGCTAGACCCCCACCAAGCACAGCCACACACACGCACACTTGCAGCAGGTGATAGAGAGGGACAGAGAGGGGCCTGTTGCTCAGAGAGGCTCCAGCTGCTCAAAGAGGCCCCAACTTATTATTATTATTACATTATTATTATTAAAGTTGGGCCTAGATGCTGTGCCTAGATGCTTGGGCCTAGATGCTGTGCTATACCCACTGCAGCACCCCTACACACACACACACCCACCCACAGGCCCCAGCTGCTCACAGAGGCTCAAAGACTCTCTCTGTCCCCTCTTGGCCCAGCGTGTGTGTGAGCCTGGCAGCATTACCCTGTATCCTACATCTAAACTTAACCCCAATTAATACACGAACAGAGGCCCAACCTCTTCCCTATCCCCTTTTCCACAGCTAGCACAACCTAGACTCTGTTCTCCCAAAATTAATTTACAATCTAACCCAATCCTCCAGCTTAGGCTGGGGGCCTTGTGAGAGGCCTACTAGCTACTGCTGACCTCTGACTTGACCCCTGATGCTTGGAGGCTTGGGGGAAGAGTGCTTTGTGCTCACACGGGCTGCAGCTACTCACAGGAGGCCCAAACTTAGGCGAGGCCTTGTCAGAGGCCTACTAGCTACAGCTTGACCTCTGGATTTTGACCCCTGGCTTGGGAGGCACAGAGAGGCCCTAGGAGACAGTGCATGTTCTCACACAGGCTGCAGCTGCTCACAGAGGCTCCAAAGACTCCTCTCTCTGTCCCCTCTTGTGGCGTGTGTGTGAGCCTGGGGCATTACCCTGTATCCTACTCCACTAAACTTAACCCAAATTAAACCGCTAATCAAACTAGCTAACACCCTCTATGCTAAGCCCACCCAACACAAAAGTGGCAAACACCCCCCTCTGGGTACCACCCCCGCGGACAACCAGGCTTAAAAGCACCGATAAGTACTGGTGCACTGTGCCCCACTTAAAGCTAACCCTAAAGGGTTAAAGCCTTAAGCAGAGCGAAAAAAATCCTCAAACCCCATGGTATACCTGCGGGTTACAGTTATATGATTCGCCCTAGCAAACCTCAGGGCTAACTCAAAGAGTCATATGTGATGAACATGTAACAGACTGTCATTCTCCCATACTGCCACTAAGGGGCCAAGACTGAAAAGCTAACTCAAGGCTACCGTATGTGATGGAAAATGTAACAGACTGTCATTTTCTCCCCATACTGCCACTAAGGGGCCAAGACTGAAAAGCTAACTCAAGAGACTTGTATGTGATGGAAAATGTAACAGACTGTCATTCTCCCATACTGCCACTAAGGGGCCAAGAGTGAAAACCAGCTAAGTCAATTAGGTATGTGATGGAAAATGTAATGAACTGTCATTCTCCCCATACTGCCACTAAGGGGCCAAGAGTGAAAACCAGCTAAGTCAAAATTAGGTATGTGATGTAACATGTCATTCTCGCTACTGCCACTAAGGGCCAAGAGTTCACTAATCAAGATTCTGGCCCTAGCCAGTTCACGCCTATCTCAGCGGGCCTTCCCGCTGTCACAGGCCCGAGGCGGGGGTGGCGGCGTTAGATCGGGCGTCAAAAGGTAATCTAGAGATCTCACTTGATCCTGGGCCCCCTCCCCAAACACACACATTAGCTTAGGCTAAGGCCTTGTGTGAGGAGCCTACTAGCCTGTGTGGGGGCGGAGGCCGGGAGGGGCCTGGGGATGAGTGCTTGTGCTCAGGCGGGCTCAACTTGGGCTAGGAGCAGGGGGAGACACAGACACAGAAGGCTAAGCTAGACCCCCACCAAAGCACAGCCACACACACGCCTGCAGGTGATAGGAAGGGACAGTGAGGAGGGGCCTGTTGCTCAGAGAGGCTCAGCTGCTCAGAGAGGCCCCAACTTATTATTATTATTACATTATTATTATTAAAGTTGGGCCTAGATTAATGCTTTAGATGCTTAGGCCTAGATGCTGTGTGCTATACCACTGCAGCACCCCTACACACACACACACCCACCCACAGGCCCCAGCTGCTCACAGAGGCTCAAGACTCCTCTGTCCCCTCTTGGCGTGTGTGTGAGCCTGGGAGCATTACCCTGTATCCTACATCTAAAAGCTTAACCCCAATTAATACATGAACAGAGGCCCAACCTCTTCCCTATCCCCTTTTCACAGCTAGCACAACCTAGACTCTGTTCTCCCCAAAATTAATTTACAATCTAACCCAATCCTCCAGCTTAGGCTGAGGCCTTGTGAGAGGCCTACTGGCTACTGCTGACCTCTGACTTGACCCCTGATGCTTGGAGGCTTGGGGAAGAGTGCTTGTGCTCACCACGGGCTGCAGCTACTCACAGAGGCCCAAACTTAGGCGAGGCCTTGTCAGAGACCTACTAGCTACAGCTTGACCTCTGGTTTTTGACCCCTGGGCTTGGAGGCACAGAGGCCCTGGAGACAGTGCATGTTCTCACACAGGCTGCAGCTGCTCTGAGAGGCTCCAAGACTCCCTCTCTGTCCCCTCTTGGCAGCGTGTGTGTGAGCCTGGGGCATTACCCTGTATCCTCTCCACTAAACTTAACCCCAAATTAAACAGCTAATCAAGCCTGGCTAGCACCCTCTATGCTAAGCCCACGCCAACACAAAGTGGCAAAACACCCCCTCTGGGTACCACCCCCCCGGACAGCAGGGCAGCACCGATAAAATTACTGGTGCTGTGCCCCACTTAAGCTAACCTACTTAAAGGGGTTAAAGCCTTAAGCAGGCGAAAAATCTCCGAGCCATGGTATACCTGCGGGTTAAGTATATGATTCGGCCCTATGGAAACCTCGGCTAACTCAAAGAGTCGTATGTGATGAACATGTAACAGACTGTCATTCTCCCATACTGCCACTAAGGGGCCAAGACAAGACCTAGAGTATGTGATGGAAAAAACTGTCATTCTCCCATGCTGCCACTCAAGACTAACTCGCCATTATGTGATGGAAAATGTAACAGACTGTCATTCTCCCCATACTGCCACTAAGGGCCCAAGAGTGAAAACCAGCTAAGTCAAGGGCTTCATTATGTGATGGAAAATGTAACAGACTGTCATTCTCCCATACTGCCACTAAGGGGCAAGAGTGAAAACCAGCTAAGTCAAAATTAGGTATGTGATGGAAAATGTAACAGACTGTCATTCTCCCATACTGCCACTAAGGGGCCAAAAGTGAAAACCAGCTAAGTCAAAGTGGTATGTGATGGAAAATGAACAGACTGTCATTCTCCCATACGCACTAAGGGGCCTTGAAAACCCGCTAAGTCACGTATGCTGATGGAAAATTAACAGACTGAAAAACCCATACTGCCACTAACCGAAAACCAGCTAAGTCTCCCAGCGGCCTGCGCTAGCTCGCGGATTCGCCGATTCTGGCCCTAACCAACGCCTATCACGGCCTTAGGGCGGGGGTGGCGGGGGTTGCGTGCGTCGGGCGTCAAAATTAATCTAGAATCTCACCTGATCCTGGCCCCTCTCCCCCAAACACACACACATTAGCTTAGGCTACAAAGGCCTTGTAGAGAGGGCCTACTAGCTACTGTGGGCAGGACCGGGAGGAGGCCTGGGGATGAAGTGCTTGTGCTCAGGCGGGCTCAGCTTGGGCCTAGGAACAGGGAGAGACACGAAACTCAGCTAGACCCCCACCAAGCACAGCCCACAAACCCAGCAGGTGATAGAGAGGGACAGTGGGAGGGCCTGTTGCTCAGAGAGGGACAGTGAGAGGGGCCTTATTATTATTATTGTTACATTATTATTATTGAAGTTGCTCAGATGCCTGTGCCCCAGCAGGCCTAGATGCTGTGCTATACCCACTGCAGCACCCACACACACACACCCACCCCAGGCCCCAGGCTGCTACTCTGGGCTCAAAAGACTCCTCTCTGTCCCCCTGGCGTGTGTGTGTGAGCCTGGGAGCATTACCCTGTATCCTACATCTAAACTTAACCCCCAATTAATACAGACAGGGCCCAACCTCTTCCCTATCCCCTTTTCCCAGCTAGCACAACCCTAGACTCTGTTCTCCCAAATTAATTTACAATCTACCCCAATCCTCCAGCTTGGGCTGAGGCCTTGTGAGAGGCCTACTAGCTACTGCTGACCTCTGACTTGACCCCTGATGCTTGGAGGCTTGGGGAAGAGTGCTTTGTGCTCACAGACAAAACACTCACAGAGCCCAAACTTGACCCGAGGCCTTGTCAGAGCCTACCTTCCAGCTTGACCTCTGGTTTGACCCTGGCCTTGGAGGCACAGAGAGGCCCTGGGGAGACAGTGCATGTTCTCACACAGGCCCCCAGCTGCTCAGGAGGCTCAAGACTCCTCTGTCCCCTAGCAGCGTGTGTGTGAGCCTGGGGCATTACCCTGTATCCTCCAT